>NW_022203617.1:0-2297 GCF_009176525.2 Contarinia nasturtii | reverse complement strand
CCCTGCCTGAAATCGTAATTTCGGGCGGAAAAAAGTAGATTCAAAGGCCATTTTCAGAATAAAAAAAAAAAATTGGAACTCGCCCGGGCGCTATCTTTTTTGTATGGGGGGGAAATTACCAAAATGGTCAATTGAACAAAATTACGATAGTGAATTCAAACAGATATACACAGATACTGTATGTATGGGATAGCTGACATCGAGTACTACATTTAAGGATGCCATTACAGTATCATAAAGTGCATAACGGAACCTTCAAAGTAGTGAAAATTCGAAAAATGAGCAAAATTTTGAGTGTTTTCTCAAATGTGACGTATTTGAACATAAATAAAATGATTGAGTATTCCGGAAAATGGCTCATATAGAGTCAATTTTTTGCGTACACTCCGAATATTTCTAAATCCAGCATATTTGAAAACATTTCAGAGAAAGAAAATCCATCAAACGATACTTTTTTGCAACTTTTTGATAGAGATTGAGAGATGGACGAAAAGTTAGTTGTTCAGCGGCTGATAAGATATGAATTGAAATCACTTCTATATGATCGAAAAAGACTGGATCGATAATTACAGCTTTTTTTCATAATTTTTTGCATGAAAAATTCAAAAATACTTCAACGACCGTCAAATAATTAGGACTTAGTGCCTTTATACCAAATAATAGACATTTGACATTATTTTCTGTGCATTATATTGTGTGCATTAATTTTAAGGGATTGATAAGAGATGGCGTAACTTAAAATTGTGTGTAGCTTGAGAGGTGAATCCAATTGCATTTTGTACATGTGACATTTGCCAATCTAATTCAGAGCAGAAAGATTTATTTTTGACACAGTATCATTATTTTCTGATCGATTCAAAATGAGTGATGAAAACGTGTTTTTCTCACTGGCCCTCTTTTGGTTCAATTTTTTCACTTTAAAACATGGGTTATAAAATGTTACAGGAGATGAGACCTCTTAATCGCCACAGAGGATGTTGAATTTGGTGAAAAAGAAGTGGTGAATTTGTTGAAAAACTGTGAACTCACCAAAAAAAAATTGAATGATGGGCTATTGGCGTTTTTTATTCGATAAAGATGCATGAAAATGTATCAGAAAACATCAGAAGCATTAAAAATATGCGAATCAATCGTTTTAAGACATTTATAATGAGGTAAGACCAAAGAAATTGTATGCCACACGAACTGAATCCAAAAGTCATTGTAAGACGTTTTTTCACATTTTGGCACAATGTTTCCAAATTAGGAAAGACATGAATTTTTGTATCGTATTGTAACTGGAAGAGAACTGCGATAACTCCATGCATAAAAATAAGGGTTCAATCTCACATAATCATCAAAACCGACAGCATAGCAGGATTTTGATGATTTCTCGGTAATGCTCATTATTTGGTGGGGTTAAAGTGGTGTGGTGTATAATGAGCTGCTGAAACCGAGTGAAACTGTCACGGGGGATCGGTATTGACTACAACCAATACAATGTAAAAAACTGCGACAAGAAATAGTCGAAGGATTTTACAAAATTTGACATATTTCAAACATTGCAAAAAAAAAAAATAAGACTTCGGTTGGGTTCGGCTTGATTAACCGACGTACTCTCCAGACCTTGCTCCTTCTGATTACCACTTGTTCCGATCGATGCAAATGGGCTTGTCCAAGATATCGTTTCGAAATGTTGAAGAAGTGCGAACATGGATCGACGACTGGATAGCTTCAAAAGATGAGGAATTCTTTCGACGCGGAATTGACAAGCTGCCAAGAAGATGGGCCGAAGTCATAGCTAACGATTGCGAATACATTGGTTAATGTACTCATTCATTTGGTTTTGGAATAAATGTATCTTTGAACACTAAAATCATTTAAAATTAATGCACACACCAAAATATTTTAAATTAAATTCATAATAAATGGTCTTACGAACGTAAGACGAACTTTTCCGCACTGTTTAACCGCAGTACACCACAAACGTTTCTTTTTTTAAGCAATGGAATCATTTTTCAATGACATTCAAAAAAATATGTCTGACGTTAATTTTGCCATAGAAATTATTTTTGAAACACTTTTCATAACTAAAGTCACAAAAAATTTGGATTTTTGTATGGGAGCCATGTCTGTATGCTACCTTAATGGTGTGAAACTTTGCACAGGTTGTTTTTTCACAAAAAAATAACATTCGGAGGGTTTGGAGAAATTTCAACCAAAATTAAGAGTACCTCCCATGCGAAATATTCGTTTTTGAGCCAAAAACTGAAAATGTTGTATGGGAGGTACCCCTAATTTTGATTGAAATCTCTTCA
>NW_022203616.1:0-2193 GCF_009176525.2 Contarinia nasturtii | reverse complement strand
CCGCTGGCTCGCTGATAACCTTTTTCACTGATAAACTCACAAGTTTGGCTGCAGTGTTTGTAGATTCTCGTTGTTCTTCGTTAAAATATGCAGGTACTGTAATCACAGTGGTTGTTACAGGCCTGTCCCAGCATTTTTGTGCGTTTTCTTTCACGTTCTTCAATATCATAGCCGCAACTTGTTCCGCATAAATCTTTGTTCATTCAATATCATCATCATCGATATTGATCGAATTATATTTCATAATATTTTCCGCTATTTTTAACTCTGCCAGTCATGCGTTTTGATTCAATAATACTCTGAGAAAATGATAGGGGCAAAAAATGGAAATTCATAGGAATTATTTTGTCTAATTTTTCCTCATTTTTTTCTCATTTATTCGCTGCAATGCCACCAGCGATTTTCGCATTTCAAACACGTATCGTATATATAGTATAAATTCAACACAAATATATATATACATTAACAAAAATTAGAATTGCACATTTGCAGTGAAGTGTCTTTTCTATTGCACTGTAAAAACTTGAATGAATCACGTGTAAACCATTTTTCGCTCAATTTCTAAATGACATTTTTTTCTCCTCAACCTTCAACTCTTCCTCACCTCTCCTTCAACTCTTAGATTGTGTTGAAAATTGAAAGGTATCTGGGCACATTTCTGCACAATTTACCGCTTTAGCATATACTGTGATTTTTTTCTTTACATTTTCTTGAATAACAGTCGAATTGTGTTCAAATAAAAGCTGGTCATATTTCACATTACCGTATGAGTTATCACCAAAGAAAACGACATGAACACACCTCTTTTTAATAGATTGTATAACGGCTGGCCAAACGCTGTAAGTCCGCATTTTAGCAATCCCTACTAATTCTTCTTTTAAAGAATCTTTTGGAGCAACAACAAGTCTGGAATGTCAGCTATACGTTTATTTGCTCCAAACATTTGAGTTTTAGGTTTTGTATTTTAAACAGTTGCCAAAGCTTTTCTCGTCCGAAAATGATAATCGCCCTTTTTATCAATATTGTATGAAATTGAATTTTGTTGCAGACAATATATTGAACTAACTGGTCAGCTGAGCTGATAGTACGTTAGCCAGCTGAATGGGCTAAAACAATGGAAGTTATTGTTATAATGATCAATCAGGTCTATTAAAATTAACTTCCATTGTTTTAGCCCATTTGGCTGGCTAACGTACTGTCAGCTCAGCTGACCAGTTAGTTGAATATATTGTCTGTTTTGTTGTACTAGAAAATCAGAGCTCGATAATACTATTGATTTGGTGAAATGACTATTCATTTCTTCTTTTTTCTCACTTGCTTCTAAAAAATCCAAATGATATAGACTCAAATAAACTGTACGCGAACTATCAAGTTTTTTTTAGACTAATCCTCCAAATCCATTTTTTATTGTTAATAAAAAAGAGAATTTTAAGCACTCTTCATGAAGGAAATCAAACCAAAATAGTTTATTACTCAACCTCATGAGTCACATATTTCTTCTGAAATTCTCTTTGCAACTTTCTGATATCATGTGTTTTGCAAACACGTTGTGCTTTGAATGTTGACAATGGTTTTGCTTCGTCAAATTTAAATAAACGTCTATCAAATTTTCTCACAACTGGCATCGCCGTCAATACATTCATCGACGAATGACTGTGTATAACAATCGGATATATCAATTCCAATGTGCTCAGTATACCTGTTCGTTGTAGTATAATGTTGAATTGCGGGTTCGACACCTTCTTTTTCAAAATTGTCCTGCCAGATCAATGTGTTTCTATTTTTAAAACATATCTCCTTGTTTGCGAGATATATATTTCATTTATATTTGTCAACAAGTGCCTACGCAGGATATTGGGAATATACTGGCCACACACCATCACCAACAGCCAACTGTACCAACAGACTGACTGTGAGCCACTTGAGCAAATGATAAAGAAAAAGAAGTGGAGTTGGATCGGACATACCCTAAGAAAGCCACACGATTCAATATGCCGTCAAGCACTAGTCTGGAATCCACAAGGCAACAGAAGACGAGGCCGACCAAAACAGACATGGAAAAGAAGAGTTGGCAATGAGCTAGTCGAAGCAGGAATCACATGGAACGAAGCTAAGACCACAGCCAGCAATCGTAGAAGATGGAAAGCCTTATCTGAGGCCCTATGCTCCACAAGGAGTTAAAGGAAAAAAAAA
>NW_022203615.1:0-1279 GCF_009176525.2 Contarinia nasturtii | reverse complement strand
CAAAAGAGTAAAAAAAGAAGGCTGAACAAAAGTCAGTAGCAAGAAGGAGAGAGCCAAAGCTCAAGGGCCTCGGAAACAGAAACCAAAACCGGATGCAATTCTCATAGAAAAAACAGGAGAAACATCGTACGCAGAGCTACTGACCAGAGTCAAAAATGACCCGCTTTAAAAAACATTTCTATTTTTTACACCTAATGACGGCTCATTATTTTTGTTTTTATTTTATTAATAAAACTAAATTAAAATTAAAAAATGTAAGTTTTTTTACGAATGCGATTGCGTGGTATTATTGCTCTGCTGTGCAGCAGCAGCAGGATTATATGGAGGTTAGGTATCCTCCTGAGTCAATTTTATTGTATTATTTTTTTGTAGTTCGTTTATTTAATGCTTTTTGGAAAATTAACAAAAAACAAATTATTGTTGTTCAAAATTCTATACTATCTATTTCTATACTATTCTATTCACACTGTTACTGTATCAGTTAATCAAATGAAAAAATAAGTGAAGAAAACTTCTTATTCTGATACAAATTAAATTTGTATCAGAATAAGAAGTTTTCTTCACTTATTTTTTCAAAAAACAAATGAGGAAAATTGATTTATTGTTTTATTATATTTAAAATATTTTCATTTATAAGTTTCATCGTTGTTCCAAATTTTCTGATATTTGTATCAAATGTGGAACAAAAGAGTATCATATAGTGAACAGAAAATTTGAAACAACAATGAAACTTATAAATGAAAATATTTTAAATCACGGGGTACGGCAGTCCCCCAAGTGACGCAATACCCACATACATATGAAATATGTATATTTTGCGTCACTCTATATATACGTTAAAGAAATGAAAATCGATACCGCTGACTTTTGGAAAGGGTTTTTTGCATATTTTAGTAGTGTCCGGGCACCAAATTAAGAATCCGCAAAAAAAATTAAAAAATTTCAAAATTTGGCCGCCAGGTGGCATTTTGAAAAAATCGGTGAAAATTCATTTTTCTCGATTTTTGACCACTGAAATGATTTTTTCGAAATTTTTTTTGGTCATATTCGGAATCTAGGGACCGCGTAGATAATGTTAAAAAAATATCATCACGATCGGTTGAAAAGTGGCCGAGATATGGCCAGTTGGCCAAAAATGGCCAAAAACCTCAAATTGGCTGTTTGAGGTGTTTGTGTGTCTGTCCGTACCTTCTTTTAAATTATGTGAAATTATTTTTTTTCGAAAGTAGACTGAAAACTGAGCAAACTAATTTCTCAGTTTCAAAAAATTTGTTGCGTA
>NW_022203614.1:0-3228 GCF_009176525.2 Contarinia nasturtii | reverse complement strand
AGTGGAACATTTTGGTAAAGAAAATTTTATGAAAAAAGTATTTTCCGCGATCAAAATTTCATCCCGCGAAGGGTTTCACGTTGAACGGGCAAGATGGTGACTTCAAATACATTTCAGAACTTTCACGTATTGCCGTCAACATAGTTGTGTTCATGCAATGCTTCTTACATAATCATAACAACATACGCTAAGTGTGTGACACACACTGTGTGTTTGTTTTTGAATTTTGATGAATTTTTAAAATTTAAATCTAGTTACCGTTGTTGTGCAATGCTACAACGGTTCGCTGTGAGATGTACGTGACAAATCTGTGAATGAATCAGTTGACTTTTGAAATCTTTCCAACGTGAAACCTTTCAATTGGTCATTTTCTTTTACTTCAAGTTTGATCACGGAAAATAATTATATTATAAAATTTTTTTACCAAAATGTTCTACTAAGTGTAAGGAATAAAACAAGCTATATTGATTTAAAATCGGTGATTCCCGGGACAGCCTAGTGTAAATCATACTCTTTTAACTCATTTTGAGGGGTAGACGCTCTACTAACTCCGAACATCAGAGTAACCTTAGTCAAATATTTCTCACTGTGCAGTGATGCATACTTTTATATCCAGCCCTTTGATTACTTTGTGAGTGTTTTTTTAAACTTTATTGTAGTTATGAATAAAGGTAGTCAACCAAATATTACTTTTTCCTTCGATAAATTTAAATGAACAGAAGAAAGTATATAATTAAAATAAGGTAATTGCAAGTGAGTTATTTTTATGTTGAGAATTGATGGAGAAACCTTAGTTTATCACGAAGAATGTTTCTCTCAATTTAAGTTGTAAAAATACATTTCTACGACAATGAATTGTTGAATTTTTTCAACATCATTATGGTAATGATGTCATCAAACAGTCGCAAAGCCAACAGAACTGTATTCATTCAGCAAGGCAATTACATTGATTCGTTTAAATTGGATTTGATATTGATTTTCTTCCTCTCTCTTTTATGCTGTAGTTCAGAACGAGATAAATTTTGCCGTATATATTCAACGTATATTTTCATCTTTTGAAGGTACTTATTAACCATTCACGGCTAATATATTTTCCGTTTTAATACGATGTGTTTTGTGTTTGGTTTTTTGAGTTGGATTACATTCAATCCCTATCAATTTTTGTATGTTTTATGTACGATATTCTTTTTTAAAAATGCTGGCAATGAATAAGAAAAGATATCATATTTTTTCATACAATTGTTAACGAAGGGAGATAATGAGTAGGATATTTATTGGAAAATACGATATCAAATACGTATCTCCATTATTATTAAATTACAAAGAAGAATCCCACGAGCAATTTGACTTCAAATGCACGTGAAATTTATAAAATCGTAAAAAAACCGCTCAATTTACTTGTGAGTTACATGATTTTTTACTATCTATTTCCTTGTACTACTTTAAGTGGTAGCAATTAAAGCAAGATGTTAACCTAAAGCTAGATATAAAATTCTTTTTGTGTTGTTTTTTATACCAATTTGAATGATGCATACTATCTACTGGTAAAATCATCTACTAATTAGCACGATTTTTAATTTCCAAGGCTTTGAGACACACGTTGGGTTTAGTATTTTGAAATTTCATAACAAATCTGACATTTCAAAGCACACTTCTTTTCAAGACCGTTCACTTACCGGTGGTCCGAAGATTTGTCTGAAAATTGTTTGCCGAATTAAATCTGAATAATTTCCGAAAATCCATTTTTCCGAATATATATCTTTCTGGAAATCTTGTTACTGACAAAAAATAATAAAAATTTGAAAAATAATAATGTTTTATAAATGTCAAACAATTTAAATTAGAAGTTATTTTCATGAAACTCGTCTGAATTCAAGTCGAAGGTATCGAAAAATAAGAGGAACTCCGTTTTTGTTATAAAGAGTTCTTCAATTTGACAAATACTTATTCGATTTTTGAAGAATGAAATGTGATATTCGTAGCACCAAGACCGAAATCTAGAGTTCTTTCAACTCCACCAGTGCTATAAAAGCGAATGAGCCACAATAGAAAAAACTCAATTTTTTAAGCATAAATTCACTGGCTTCATAAATTTATAATTATCTTACATTCAAACTCATCACCAACGAAAGATGAATCACAAAACAAAACAATCGATTCCAATTGAAAGCCATTCTTGCAACTTTTTTGAAAATGTATGTTCAACTGACAATAGCTTAAGAAATTATAACCCAAATCAATAGGAAATTCGATTTATAATTCGTTTCACATTGTGATTAAAAAGGTTTATTCAATATCAATATCAAATCGATAATATTATTGTTATTTCATTTACATTTTGAAATACAAATTAAAAAAGATTTATGATTAACTCGGGGATTTTTACAATTCATTATGAGTTCTTCTTTCTTCTTGAGCTACGGTGTGATGTGTTCAACGAATATTGAAAATTGTACTATTGGCATTTAGATTAATGACATTTTCTATATTAAAAAGAATAGAACATGTTATTGCGCGACAAAATTACACTCAAATGATCAAATTTCGAAGATAATCAAAAATATTCAACAAATGCTCAGTTAGTTCAAATTGCCTGAATATTGGCAAATTATCAAAAAAATCATTCCAAGTGTAAATATAAGAACATTAAAGATTAGAAATTATATCAGAACATTTATTCACAAAAAATGACATTCTATTCACATTCAACTCGTTTTTCATTGAAGATTCATATGTTATCTGGCAGACTTTTTGGGCGCACACTACCCAGGGGGTCAAAGTACCCGATTGGGCTCAAACTTCACACAATTTTAGTGATTAATTAGGGAAAATTTGTGACGCAATTTTTAGAATTTGTGATGCTCCAGAAAAAAAGTTACAGGCCTAAATTTGAAAAAGCCTATTCATCAAAAAGTCTATAAGTGAAATTTTGAAAAATTCGAAATAAAACAAAATTTCAAAAAACTAATGATGCAGTATTTTAGTGATTAATTTGTGATTTTCAAAAATATTTTGAAAATTTCGATACGACATCTGGCGGACATTTTTTGAACAAAAAAGTGAAAATTGCCCAAAAAAGAAATATTATCGAAATTTCGAAAAGGCTTTCATTAAAAACAACCATAATCATAAAAATTCTTCGACACAGATTTAGTGACCAATTTGTGATTCCCAAAAATGTCATCATTTGAATTTGTGACACACTCCTTGGGACAGAAATGTCAATTT
>NW_022203613.1:0-1542 GCF_009176525.2 Contarinia nasturtii | reverse complement strand
ATATATCTACCAACTATTTTCGTCACAAAATTGATATCAGAATACTTCGATAGAGGTTTTTTATTTGATATCAAAAGTTTTGTACGTAGGTTGCTCCATAATTTTTTTTAAAATGGTACTTATAGTGTTGCCCGATGTAAACCATTGTCATATTCGTAAAGTTTGATGTTTTGGTATGTATTCGTGCCCTGAACCTTTTGTCGTACGAACGCTATTTGTATTGTTTACAGTGACTGGTAAACTGCGACTCAACAAAAAAATGAATTTTACACGTGAAGATTTTCGTAAAATGATTTACTACGATTTTCGAAGTAAATTATCTCAACAACAGTGTTTCGATCGACTTCATTTGGCCTTTGGCAATGAAGCACCAACCCTTCAGACAATTTATAACTGGTACCGAGAATTCCGTTGCGGTCGTAGTTCGCTCAAAGACGAGTTTCATACAGGTCGTCCAAAATCGGCTGTTGTGCCACAAAACATCGATGCTGTCAGAAAACTGATTATGGAAGATCGTCATGTGACCTACCGTGAGATTGAGGCATCTTTGGGCATTTCATCCCACAGCATACATACAATTTTGCATGAACATTTAGCCGTAAAAAAGATTTGCTCTCGTTGGATCCCACATAAATTGACCGATGAACAAAAAATGGCTCGTGTGAGTTGGTGTAAAGAAATGCTCAAGAAATTCAATCGTGGTGCTTCAAAAGACGTTAATAAAATCGTCACTGGTGACGAATCGTGGATATATGCCTATGAGCCCGAAACGAAACAGCAGTCGACTGTATGGGTCTTCCAAAATGAAGATAACCCAACGAAAGTTGTTCGAGCAAGAAGCACTTCGAAGCGAATGGTCGCCTGTTTTTTCGGGAGAAGTGGTCATGTGGCAACCATTCCACTAGAGGATCGTAAGACCGTCAATTCTGATTGGTATACCACCATTTGTTTGCCCGAAGTGTTTGGTGAAATAAGAAAAAACAACCACCGTCGCAAAATAATTCTTCATCACGATAATGCGAGCTCTCACACATCTTTTCAAACTACTCGATTTTTGACCGGTCAAAACATCGAACTGATGGGTCATCCACCGTACAGTCCTGACCTGGCACCCAATGACTTTTTTTTGTTCCCAAGCGTGAAGAAAAAACTACGTGGTCAACGATTTTCGACACCAGAAGAAGCAGTTGAAGCGTTCAAAACACACGTTTTGGAGATATCAGTTTCGGAGTGGCACGAATGCTATGACAAATGGTTTCATCGAATGCAAAAGTGTATCGATCATCTCGGGGAATATTTTGAAAAACAATAAAACCATTTTCGACAAAAAACAACTGTGTTATATATGTTTTTAAAAAAAATTATGGAGCAACCCTCGTAAGCGCTATTTTCAATGGTAAAGATTCAAGAAACATGAATTTGAATCTTTTTCAAATACAATGAAAATATGGATTTTTAGATTATTTTTTGGATCAAAATTGTGGTTCATAATGGGGAAAAGTGGTTTTTTCTGTGGTGTGTGGTAAAATGCCCGTTATGTGT
>NW_022203612.1:0-2174 GCF_009176525.2 Contarinia nasturtii | reverse complement strand
GTTCAAATAAATTTAAAAATCCATCCACTCGTGTCGACACCATCTAGCACGGTAGTAGGGATTTCATTGCTGTGCATAAAGTATAACTTTTGGACGAAAATTGGACTCTTTTTCATATGTATCATCTCCAGGCATGAAATTTTTGTCCATCAACCAAAGTCAAAATCTAATGACATCTATTCCTCTCGACCCCCAATCATGCTATACAGTCAGATTTTGAATAACTTTTCTGGGGGGAGAGTTATCGTGTTAACAAATTTTACGTACAGAGGACAACGTACGACGTGGAACAGACCCACAACAACCATGCTCAAAACGGCTTTATTCGGATTCTCTGGGCTCGAAAACGTCCAGAAAACATGTTTTTGGGTTGTCGTAAATTTTGGCCCATTGCAATACTTTCCCCTTACACACTAGGTGTGTGAAGAAAAATAACACAACATTTCTGATATCAATTTAGTGACGAAAATAGTTTATAGATATTTTTTCAGTATACTGTGAACATAAACTTAATATACATTTGTAACGGAACATTTCTTGATTACGTCATTATGAACTCAAAGTAAAAAGGGAGAAAATTCTGCAACGTTTTGAATATACAAATGTATATTAAGTTTATGTTGAGTTTTCTGATAATTTTCTTGTTCGTATTTCGAAATTTTCTTCCTTTTTTGCCTTTTCTTCTCGTTTTGCTTTCTTTCTTGGAACACCGCCAAAAATTTTAGGCCCTCGCCTATTAAATAAAAAAAATAAAAATTTAATTGATTTAGAAGTAAATTTATCAACAGTAAAACTGAGAATAGAGAATTATTTAAAGCAAAGCAGATAAATACAAAAATTTGTTATGGATTATAGAAATTTTAAGCAGTTGAAAAATTAATTTATGAAATTTATGTTATTTACATGAGAGGAGCAATAATTTTACATTTTCTCTCTCAAAAATGCTTGATAAAAATCAAATTGTATTATATTATATATATTTAATTAAATTATTTTCAATAAACCACCAAGGCGAAGGAACGCTGTTCGGTGCAGTTATTATTATTCTATTTGCCATTGTGATTCTAATGAAAATTAAGAAAAAATGCATTTTTTTTGTACTCAACAACACTGTTAACAGTAATTACAATCGCCGTAAAAATCAAATGCTAGATCAAATGCAATTGTATTCAAGAATTTCATCGAAAAAAACCAACGGAACAATAATTAATATGATTTGCATTCGATTGTGACGAATACGATAAACATAAAAAATCTAGAAAAATTCCCGATTTTTTGAGTACTTACCAAAATCACTGTAATTGTCACAGCAAGAGAGCGGAAAAAACACTCCAAGAAATGTAAATGAACCGCTTAGAATAAAACTAGATAATGGTAGAAAGTTAAAAAAAATCTCAATCTAAAGTGTTATGAAAATAATACTCAATCAAGGAAAAAAGTGAAAATAGAAATCGATCAAGAAAAAAGTTGAAAATAAAAGTCAAACACAATTTATTATCGATTTTTATTTTCACTTTTTTTATTAATTGAGTATTATTATAACTCAATTTATGATTGAGATTTTTTTTCACTTTTTTCTTGATTGATTAGTGATTTTTCTAGTTGACCATTTAGTGGTGTTCGATAATTGAGAAAAAATGTTTTTTTCTTTCACTTTTTGTGCTCTATACCGAGTCTCCGAGAGTTTCATGAAACTCGCCTTGCAATAGCCAAATGACGTCTATTGATTCAATCACGATTGGTATTCGCTTACTATTCAATAGGCATCACATTGCAAGTTTGAATGAAACTCTCAGTGACTCGGTATAGAGCACTCAAACAGGGAAAAAAGTCCAGATCGGGATTTGGATGATATGTAATGCGATTTTTTTTCATTCTTATTTCACCAGGTGATACAGAAAATTGAGTAGTATTTGTAAATCGAAGAAAAAAAATTTAATTATTTTTTTTATTTTTCGCGATTTTTCACCATCTACATGGGAGGTTTGTATGAAAAAAAAGGAAGACCACTGAAATGGCACTGTTGTAGGTCCGTATATATTTGGCGTTTGCCAATCAAATCAAAAAACAAGGCGTTTGTTAGGGACAAATATGTGACGATTTGGCGTATGTGTCATATGTGGGAAAATTCGTTTTAAAAAAAATCGCATCCCGAAGTTGAACGAAAGTTAAAA
>NW_022203611.1:0-3490 GCF_009176525.2 Contarinia nasturtii | reverse complement strand
ATATTCCATAGACCTGATCGATCAGTTTGGGTGTAGTACTCTACTTTTCTCTTATTCATCCGGTTGGTCCGCGTATTGAGAAAAGAAGGCACCAAATCAAGCTTGTTTACAATTTTATTATACAAGTCCGTAATGTCCAATCGCACGTTTTTCAAATGGTAGTCGCATAATGGTATAAGAGCAAAACTGCTTTTTTTGGTGGTCGATTGATTGTTGGCTCTTGAAAGTTCGGATTGTTACGAAACATTTCATGAATGGTATTCCATTGTTCGGCATGACTGTGATACACTTCTATTTGCCGTTGCATTTGACCGAACAATCACAGTGATTCAAACCAACGATATTTTGCGAAAAATTTCATACTCACTGTTCCCGACCATCCAATTTCAGTCAAATCTCTCATTAAAATATTGAATTTTTCAACGCGTTGTGGATCCACATTATTACCATTATCACCATTTGTTAAATTCTTAAATCGATATGAAAACTCTTTGGCATTTCTGATGTCGATGCCATCAAATCTTGAGCCATTGTTGAATCGATTGCGAAACCAACAACGCATTCGAAAAAAATTCTCAAGTCGTTTTTCACACCATGTGTTGGTATTGGTTTGAATGTTTGTGATATATTGTTTATAAAAATATCTCAAACCATTTCCCAACTTTTCATCACCTGGCCATCGGAACTGTTCTTCACTGTTTCTTTCTACCATGAAACGAAACTCGGGCAATATCCAATATTGACTATTAATATTGTTAACGTGTTGGTTTAATACCGCTCTGAAACAATCGGCAATGAACAGGCTTGGATGTGGTTGCAAAAAAAATGCACGATCGTCATTATCAAGTGCTTCATTCAAAATAAAAAGAATAAAAAGTGATGCCAATGCTGCCACTTCTGTCATTTGAACACTGCGCTCGAATAGCATTTTGGTCACAGCTTCTCCAACTCTTTCAATCCGTTCATGTTGTTGTCGCAGGATTGTTTGAAGTCCACATTTTATTACAACGTATTTGCTTTCTTCTGGTTGATTATCATCGAGCTCGTCGTCATCCATGTCTTTTTCTGTTCATTCTCAAAAAACTGATTAAATTATTCGAAAATAAAAAATAGACACAAAGAGGTAATGTCAAATGCCTTTATAAAGTCCCTAACGCAGTTTCTTACACTCTTTTACTCACACACAAACAAAACAAAATGTCAAGAAACAGCTGTTCGAGCGAACCATTCATAACCAACTTCATGCTACTTGTAGATTTGGAATGAAAATGATGTTTGAAATTTCTTTGATATTTCGAAAAATGAACTAATTATTTTGGAATTTTTTTATCTGTTTAGAATAAAATAAATGTTTAAACATTTTTTGTACTTACAATATTTTAAACATTCACTTATTATTTAATTTCCACAATTTCTATCAATTCACAAATTATAATTCTTAGCACTAGCATGAAGTTGGTTATATTTCAACCTTTATTCATTCGTATAAAAACATATTGTGTTCACGCACACATAAATGTTGGGGACTTTTGACAATTCCACTTTAGAAAAAAAATGCAACAAAAATAGCATAGATTACGAATAAAATGAGATCACAATTTAAATGACAATCACTTATATCACAATTCAAATTAATCACTTCTTACCTCAACGATGTCACTCTGTATTCTGATTCAAATGATGAAATGTTTTCCAATATTCCGCATATGAAAATTTTGTTGGAATATTCACCGTCAATTTTATGAATGCTTTCTTATTTTTAAATAACAACAGAGACAATCTCAAAACCAACAGTGAATTTATTCGTTTAACATCGAACAAACAAAATCATTGGAACAAATGTTAGCCAAAAATGACGATAAACAAATTGTTTCATACTCTAATATAAACACTCACACATAATTCTCGAGAATTCCTTTTACAAGCAAAGCACAATTTGTTACAAACAAAAAATGAGAACACACTCATATCACAATTCAAATGAATAACTTCTTATACTATATAACGCTGTGTCCTGATTAAAACGATGAAAATGTTTTTTTTATTTTGAAATGAAAACAAAGACTGTCACAAAACGGACTGTGAATCTTTCCATTTGACATCGAGTGACTTTTACAGTTACGTTCCAAACACACCAAACCGTTGCTAAAATGACGATAAACAAAAAATGAATCTCATGTACAAGAATTCCATTTATTAATCACTGAATTTTGTTTTTTTTTTCTCAACACAATGGCAACTTAACCATAATTACTTACCTTATTCTTAACAATAACTTCAAAATATTTTGATGCGAAAAAATCCCCATTTAGTTCGGTGCGGGAATTATAATTTCATACATTGTTCAAAGAAATTAATTGATACGATGCAATGTTTACGAAGCACATTTTGAATGTAATCAGAAAAATCGGCTTCGATATGATACACACCAATACACACAGCTACCAACTGTCAAATGTCGTACACATTCAAACATGTTTCGAATTCGAAATTCGAATTTGAATTATGAAATAAAAAAAATAAAAAAATGTTTCTGAAACTAAAATCAAATCAAACAAATCTAAAAAAAAGGTACATTTATAAATGTATTTCACAGTCACTTGAAATTCCTACGCAATGTTTTTTTTTATTCATGCACAATCGAAACACACACAGAGAGAAGAGAGTAAGATTTGTATTTTCATCCTCTTTTTTTCCGGTTTGTTTTTCAAATTTCATTTGCTTAAAATCAATCGTATGAATGTTATTTACATTTGTTTACATTGTATTGCCGCTACAGTTTCTTAGAATATAATAACAAAAAGAGAAACAATCGAAACACACCAAAACACACAGAAGATGTTGTTGTGTATCGCAACACGAAAAAGTGGTTCACATTATGCCTATATTCTACCTTCCATTTGACACGAAAATTGCCACTAATAATTTTACATTTTCATGTTATATTGAGTAATTTCGTAAATTTTAACTTAGAATCATGTATGTAGGTGTTAAAAGTAAAATATCATTGATCCATATGGAGAAAAAATTGACTATCTAGTCAGCCGGTTATTTACGTGCTTATGAACAAAATTACAAATTACAATTCGGTTAAAAATTTCTTTTTCATATTTTAATTGTGATCCGTACGATTAGTCTATTTAAAATCATTTGTTCATTTTTTCCTTTGGCTTGTCCCACTTCCAGTTTATTCTACATAAGATTTTATGTCGTATAATTTTATTGCTACTTCATATCTATTGAAAATATCGAGAGGAGAGTATGTTTTTATTCAGACATTACTCAGCCATAAGCGCTGAATAACATACTCTCTTCTCGATATATTCAATAGATATCATATTTGGTGTATTTTTAACAAAGTCATCATCCCGAAATTTGACAAAGTAAATATGAATGGTTGAGAATAATAATGAAACTTAATTTTTGTTCAAACTGAAGTGTCCCTTCGAAATATTTCCAATAAAAGTGTCCCAAGTTTATATGGCAAACT
>NW_022203610.1:0-4582 GCF_009176525.2 Contarinia nasturtii | reverse complement strand
AAAAAAAAACTGCTTTAAAAGGTATTTATCACCTAATCGAAAATTTCCAAATTTTGATAACTTGATAACACTTACACGGCCCTAGATGTGATATACCATGAAATTTTATGATATTCTATCGATTTCAGTATAACATTTATGATATAAAACCAATTGAATCTCACTTTTGGTTCTTCATAAAATGATCCATATTATATTGCGAGTTGAAAACATACATTCACCTCGGCCAGTATAGCAATGCGCAAATCGGGCCAGAACGCTTTCCAACAGCATTGATATTGTTTATATTTTCAAAATTGATCGAATTCAGTCATTGAAATAGGTTAAGAAGTGAATTATAGTTCGGATAAATCATGTTTCATATTCATATTTTGGCCCCACGTTCATTGCTCACAATTTGCTATGCAAATGACAGTTTTCCAGCTATACGATGCGTTCAAATGGATGTATACCAAAGTGAAATCACATTAGTTTTGTTATGAAAGTATTCTAACTTCAAATGAGATTAATTTGTGGAGGTTTATTGTACTTTTGGTACAAAACCTTCATTTTTGGTGATGAAATTGGAATTGAAAATTTTGAATGGAAATGTGTTTTATTTTCATTCAAATTGTTTGAAACTTCACCAGTGGCAAGTATTTGATGGAAAATGACGATTACCATCAATTTTGAGTCGATATGGTTGTGCGAAGATATTTTTATTTTAACTGAAAACGTCATTTTTCAATAAATTCACATAATGACCTACCGAGCTCTTGCGGCACCATCTAGCGTTGAGCTATCGGCATGAAACTTTACACATGTTATTTGCACACCATATGGAAAAGTATTCCGAGGTAAGAGCGAAAAAATTTCAACTTTTGTATTTTGGGGGCCAGTCTACTGAAGAGCGACACCACGGTAATTTTGAACGTTGTTTCTGTCACCGTTTTTGTAAACCGGTCTGACAAAGGACGTTCTCAAAATCTGTGGTACTTGCATGTTTCAAGAGATTCTCTTAACAATGTTGTGATTGGCCCCTGCAATGAAACCAAACAATGCCTGATAAATCTATTTGGTATTTCATCTGGACAACTGACTCCATCATCCGGTAGCATGTCAATTTGATGTACAACAAGCTCCTTTGTGGCCATATAAAATGACACTCTGCAACGATCACAATGGATTCAAATGACCCAATAGGATGGGTGTATCGATTAATTTCCGGAATTATTTTGGTGAAAATGAATGCTTTACTTAAATAAAATTGCAAGAAAATCTCATTGAAAGTATTGCCCATCGCTAGCCACTACTTTTGTCCATATTTTAGTTAAAAGACGAAAATCGGGTCGAAATGATTCTTCGTCCTTTGAGGTTATGTATTCATTGACCCTTTTTTGGGCTATTCCATATATGGAATTTTTTTCGTTTCTTTTACTTTCGAAACGGACTCGAATCGACTAATTATTATTGGCAGGCACCATTTCTATAATTTCAGATAAGTTTCAGCATTTTTTGATGCACAGCATCTTTCCGATTGGACCGAATATTGAAAAAGTCCCCAAAATTGGGGGGTAGTTGCCCCCAGCCGATTTTTTGTGGTTGGATTGAATCGATTTTTTTCTTCTTTGCTCCAAGCTATTGAGAAGGGTCCATTCTACACTATCATTGACATCACTGTGCTCGTATAACATTTTTATCCATTTTGTGACATTATCATTTTTGCCCCCCGCGAATTATGTTTTTTTCTCGAACTTTCAAAATTTTCCATCGTTGAAAAAAAATATGATGCACACACTGAAACATTTTTGACTGATTTTGACAGTATTTGAATAGGCCTTTCAAATGACGTATATGTCATTGATCTACTACAACGCACAAGCAAGTGGTGACATCTGTTGGCAGATTCCGGAAATTAATCGATACACACAATATATTATTATTATCAGATACTTACTAGCTTCTGGTGAATAGAATGTAGTATAAGGTTAACAAGTGACACAAAATAATTATTCCACACAAAAATTGCTTTTAGAATTAATTTGTTGTGTACAATTTTATCTTAAGGTACATGGAGGAGCGAGGTCTGAGTGGTCACGGCGGTCTTATTAAACCACCAGGTGGATCAAATGCTAGTCAAAAAAATAAACCAAACGTTGGCTATCGTTTGGGTAGACGAAAAGCTTTATTTGAAAAACGAAAACGCATTAGTGACTACGCGTTGGTAATGGGAATGTTTGGTATCGTAGTGATGGTGATTGAAAATGAATTAAGCAGTGCTGGCGTATACACCAAAGTAAGTAAACTCTTTCATTACTATAATCCTAATCATTAGTTACCTCATTAATAAAAATAAAAGAAACCTCCAGAAAGTTAAAAAAAAAACACATCGTGGTTGCACACCATATTCCATCGAGAATATTAACATCGAGATAGTGGATTTTTTTGGGAACTAAAGTTTTACATGTAAATTTTGATAGTTTTACACTTTACTCGAAATTCCTACTGTGACGTAATACTGAAAAGCTTTCGTTCATATAAATACAAAATGTTAATATTGCGTAGTAGACTGGACCCCAAAACACAAAAGTTGAAATTTTTTCGCTTCTACCTAGGAATACTTTTTCATATGGTGTGCAAATAACGTGTGTAAAGTTTCATGCCGGTAGCTCAACGCCGCGAGAGCTCGGTAGGTCATGTGAATTTATTGAAAAATGACGTTTTCAGTTAAAATAAATATATCTTCGCACAACTATATCGACTAGAAATTGATGGTAATCGTCATTTTCTATCAAACACTTGCCACTGGTGAAGTTTCGAACGATTTGGAAGAAAATAAAACACATTTCCATGCAAAATTTTCATCAACAAAAATGAAGGTTTTGTACCAAAAGTACAACAGACCTCCATAAATCTGAAGTTTGAAGATAATCTCATTTGAAGTTAGAATACTTTCAGAGCAAAACTTATGTGATTCCACTTTGGTGTACAACCATTTCAACGCATCGTATAGCTGGAACACTGTCATTTGCATAGCAAATTGTGAGCAATGAACATGGGGCCAAAATATGAATATGAAACATGATTTTGCCGAACTATAATTCACTTCTAAACCTATTTCAATGACTAAATTCAATCAATTTTGACTGTAATGACAATATCAATGCTGTTTGAAAGCGTTCTGGCCTGATTTGCGCATTGCTATACTGGCTGAGGTGAATGTATGTTTTCAACTCGCAATATAAAACGGATCATTTTATGAAGAACCAAAAGTGACATTCAATCGGTTTTAAGTAATATATTTTATGCTAAAATCGATAGAATATCATGAAATATCACATTCAGAGCCATTTAATTCATATCTATATGTAACATGTTTGATTTTTTAATGTGCACTTTTTCTATGATCTTGGTCTTCTCCAGATAAACTAGTGCTACAACCAAAATGGTCGTATGCTCGACTTGATCTGGACAAATGATGTTGAGCTGTTCCAGTGTTACATGAATGAATATTGGGGATTGAGTTTGACAGTTGATTTGACAGTTGATTTGACAGGTTGCACTTTTTTCATCGCGGGAAATAAAATTAATTAAACCGATTTTAAAAATAAAAAAACAAATAAAATAGTAATACAACTGATATTAAATTGAAGAACAAGAAAAAACACAGCAGGAAACAGTGAAGTTTTATCAAAAAACTGGAAAATGAAAACAGTAAATAGTGTTGAAAAATTTCAGTTCGTGTTTTTGTTGTTATTTAATATAAAAAAAATGACAATTCATTCTTGTGTTGACAACATGTGCACCGGTGTGTATTACAAGGGTTTGTTTGTTTTGTGCGCGATATGTGAGCAAAAATTTTTCATTGAGTGCATACGAAATAAAACCGAAAAAATTAAAGATTTTATGGGTTTTCTGGGAATTATGCACAGAAATACTGAAAACCAATGAAAAATGTATGAAACAATTGACATTGAAAGTGCACAAGCCAAATTAAATGACTTTTTTGACGGAAAATCACCATTTGTGTTGGGTTGTCATGTGAAAAATGCAAACAAAAGTTTAAAAACAATGAAAACGAGGATGATTTTCATGATGTAATGGAACCAATAAATTATGACACTCTTGAAAAATGATTAAAACAAAAATCAATGAACTTAAAGAAGTGCTGTTGACTGAAATTAATCAAAAACAAAACAAAGAAACAAAAAACAATGTCGATGATCAGATAAACAGTGGAAATAACGTTGGCGCAAGTACATCAACAGCGACAAGAAACACAAAAGACAACGAAACAAACACAAAAAAAAACGTGAACAGTTCAAATACAGATGAAAAGAAAGAAGATGATGAAAAAAAAATGAATAAGAAAGAAAGAAACAAGCGGACAAATGAACGAAAAAAAAAGAAACAGCAACAAAAACAAGAACAAAAGAAACAATTGATTCAAGTGTGTTGAGCCTTTTTTTATTTTGATGTGCTTTGCTGACCTTGTTTTTCAACTCAACCAATGACATTTTAAACCACATCGGTTGTTTCCTGTTGACTTTTGTCTTTAACTGCACATGTGTTTCAATTGTTGACTTAATAATTGTATAAAAAT
>NW_022203609.1:0-3255 GCF_009176525.2 Contarinia nasturtii | reverse complement strand
TTGTTCGTTCGTTCGTTCGTAGAAATTTAAAAATAAAATTGTGTTCGTTCGTTCGTTCGTAGAAATCGAAACAAAAAAATTGTTCGTTCGTTCGTTCGTAGATTTTGATAAATAACAATTTTGTTCGTTCGTTCGTTTGTTCGTTCGTTCGTAGCGATTTTTTATTTCAATATTTGACCAAAAAGGAATCAATTATATTATACGAGGGTTGCTCCATAATTTTTTTTAAAAACATATATAACACAGTTGTTTTTTGTCGAAAATGGTTTTATTGTTTTTCAAAATATTCCCCGAGATGATCGATACACTTTTGCATTCGATGAAACCATTTGTCATAGCATTCGTGCCACTCCGAAACTGATATCTCCAAAACGTGTGTTTTGAACGCTTCAACTGCTTCTTCTGGTGTCGAAAATCGTTGACCACGTAGTTTTTTCTTCACGCTTGGGAACAAAAAAAAGTCATTGGGTGCCAGGTCAGGACTGTACGGTGGATGACCCATCAGTTCGATGTTTTGACCGGTCAAAAATCGAGTAGTTTGAAAAGATGTGTGAGAGCTCGCATTATCGTGATGAAGAATTATTTTGCGACGGTGGTTGTTTTTTCTTATTTCACCAAACACTTCGGGCAAACAAATGGTGGTATACCAATCAGAATTGACGGTCTTACGATCCTCTAGTGGAACGGTTGCCACATGACCACTTCTCCCGAAAAAACAGGCGACCATTCGCTTCGAAGTGCATCTTGCTCGAACAACTTTCGTTGGGTTATCTTCATTTTGGAAGACCCATACAGTCGACTGCTGTTTCGTTTCGGGCTCATAGGCATATATCCACGATTCGTCACCAGTGACGATTTTATTAACGTCTTTTGAAGCACCACCATTGAATTTCTTGAGCATTTCTTTACACCAACTCACACGAGCCATTTTTTGTTCATCGGTCAATTTATGTGGGATCCAACGAGAGCAAATCTTTTTTACGGCTAAATGTTCATGCAAAATTGTATGTATGCTGTGGGATGAAATGCCCAAAGATGCCTCAATCTCACGGTAGGTCACATGACGATCTTCCATAATCAGTTTTCTGACAGCATCGATGTTTTGTGGCACAACAGCCGATTTTGGACGACCTGTATGAAACTCGTCTTTGAGCGAACTACAACCGCAACGGAATTCTCGGTACCAGTTATAAATTGTCTGAAGGGTTGGTGCTTCATTGCCAAAGGCCAAATGAAGTCGATCGAAACACTGTTGTTGAGATAATTTACTTCGAAAATCGTAGTAAATCATTTTACGAAAATCTTCACGTGTAAAATTCATTTTTTTGTTGAGTCGCAGTTTACCAGTCACTGTAAACAATACAAATAGCGTTCGTACGACAAAAGGTTCAGGGCACGAATACATACCAAAACATCAAACTTTACGAATATGACAATGGTTTACATCGGGCAACACTATAAGTACCATTTTAAAAAAAATTATGGAGCAACCTACGTACACTTATGTCCTGATTTTAAAGTATGAATCAATTTATTTTTATTATAGGGCAGGAAGTGATATTGAGATATTTATATTATTTTTGTGTACATTTTTGCGAAAAATGAAAAATTAGTGAAATCATTTTTATAAGCTCCTTCCCATTTCTTCGTGGAATATTAGTCAATTTGTGCATAACATCAGCATTTTTAACTGCTTGTTCTTTATCCAATAAAATTTGTGCCAATTGTGTATAATTCAAAGCGACTGAGTTCAAAGTGTAATAAACAGTATTCCAACGAACTTCAATATGTTTTTGCAATTTTGGGTTGCATGTTTCACCTAAGCCGCTATTCCGTATGAATGATACCTTTGCTTAAAAATATTGCACTAGCAACTGAAGTTGAACGAGATGATGTGTATGGTGTTATTGATGATTTCATTTGGAAATTAGAACCGTTTCATCAACAAGGTGAAAAAAATTTGAACGAATGCGTGAACATCAACACCGAGAATCAAGACATTTTGGAAACATTCATGGGCCCTTCCAATGTCGAATCAACACCACACAGTAATTTGACTGAAAAATTGCAAAGATACTTGCAAGCGAAAGTAATGCCAACAAACCCATATGATTTTGATTTATGTGGGTGGTGGTATGAAAATCGTCATACATTTTCAAAATTATATCAATTATTCGTGTCAAAGGCCGGAATAACTGCATCTTCGGCACCATCGGAACGAAAATTCAGTGAGACTGGCATAGTAATAACAGCACGACGTTCAAATTTATTGCCAGACACCGTTTCTGACTTAGTTTTGGCACGAAACAGTCTCATGGAATTTTTATAAGTTGTTCATTTTTCACAAAAATTTACACAAAAATAATATAAATATCTCAATATCACTTCCTGCCTTATAATAAAAATAAATTGATTCATACTTTAAAATCAGGATATAAGTGACAACTTACACAAATGACAACTAACCTCAATATGAACAAAAATTGACATAAAACTCAACTTATCCGAAGTCTCAACCGTTTTGGGATAAATTTTAGTATGCATTTTTTCCGCTCAAATGCCAAAGTGATATATGTTAAGCACTTAAATATTTGAGCTGAAAAAATCTGAACTAAAATTTATCCCAAAAACGGTTGAGACTTCGGATAAATTGAGTTTTATGTCAATTTTTGTTCATATTGAGGTTAGTTGTGATTTGTGTGTGTATAATATAATTGATTCCTTTTTGGTCAAATATTTGAAATAAAAAATCGCTACGAACGAACGAACGAACGAACAAAATTGTTATTTATCAAAATCTACGAACGAACGAACGAACAAATTTTTTTGTTTCGATTTCTACGAACGAACGAACGAACAAATTTTTTTTTTCGATTTCTACGAACGAACGAACGAACAATTTCTTTTTTTTCAATTCCTACGAACGAACGAACGAACACAATTTTATTTTTAAATTTCTACGAACGAACGAACAAAAATGTTATTTCTATTGCCTACGAACGAACGAACGAGTGTTCGTAGATGTTCGCAGCCAACACTAGTTCGTAGAAAATGAAATGTTCGGATTGTTCGTTCGTTGTTCGTACGAACAACGAACACATTCGTTCGTTCGTAATTTATGAAAATTTATTTTCTCAAAATAAACAAATATTGTAATACTAAATGTAAATTGGAAAAACCTTAAATGGATTTTTCCCGCTTTTCCGATGGGAAATCGTGAAAAATAAGGAAAATATTGTCTCACCGCCCCCACCT
>NW_022203608.1:0-3724 GCF_009176525.2 Contarinia nasturtii | reverse complement strand
ATATCAAAAATTGACCACCAAAACGAGTGCCGGTACACTTTTTTCACTGCACATGTGTTTGATGTTCATTGTTTTGACATTGTGTACGTAACTACTTTTTGATTTTTGTTTTTTTCCTATTCAAATTTATTTTTATAGGAAAACTTCAATTTCCCCTTGTGCACCATTTTTATTTCAATTTTATTTACTTGTTTTTATTTTTCCTTGTCTGTTTATATTTTTATTTTATGTTTTTATGTTAATTTATCAGAGAAACGAAAAAAGATCCAATTGATATCAGAAACTTTGTGTTTCATATTTTGGTTTCGTCACTCGCTCTTCACCTCGTCAGAGGTTTTTTATTTGATTGTTCGAACGGTCAAAATTGATCGAATTCAGTTCCTGAAATAGGTGTAGAAGTTAATTATAGTTCGGATAACTCGGTGGACGCTGGTGTAGCACTTTTTGTATGGAAATATTTGTTGAAAGTTCAACAATACGCCACCTTTTAAAGACAATAAAGGTTTTCGTTACTACTGCTGTGTTGACATAGCTCTAGCGAACTATATGGCTATTGCTGTATTAGAAACCAATACTAAGAAACACACTGACTTCGATTCTGTTTATGCGTATGTGTTATAAATTTTGCACAAGCAGCTACGGTTGACAATTGAGTGCAGAATTTGCAATACAAACGGACACACAAAATCAGAGTCAGTGTGTTCTTTAGTAACAAAAATCTTTATGTCTTTTAATAGATGTCGTATTCGTTGAATCTTCAACAAAAAATCTTCGATACCAGCGCCCTCAACTCATGTTTCATATTTGTTCAGTATGCTCAGGCTGCTTAAATTAAAAATTAATTAAATGAAACTACAATGGTCTTTTTTATAGTTGGGATAATCAAGAAAAACCCAACTCAATCCAATCCTAACTTTATCCATCCGTTCACTCTGAACATCCAACTTATACTAAACTTATACTAATTATAATTCTTTATGCTTGACATTTTTGCTTGTTATGGCAAGTGTTGCCATACGATACAGTCCGGGCAAAACCTATGGTTTTTAAGAAGAATCCTTATCCGATGAGAATCCCTCCATTCATCTAATCCGGTGACACTGGTTGGATGCAAATTTTCTGCACAGCTCTTTTGAACTTATTTGTTGCTGTCTCAACCATATCTTTTCGAACTAATCCATCCTTGCTCGGTAACAACTCAACTATGCGTCCCAGTGCCCAACTAGCTGGTGGATGATTCTCACTTTTGAGCACCACCAATTGTCCTATTTTCATACTCTCCTGTTCTCGTCTCCATTTCTTCCGTTCTTGAAGACTGGTTAAATACTCCTCCTTCCATCTTTGCCAAAAGTGCTTGATCATGGTTTGACGATCCTTCCACAATCTTATCCTCTACGTGGTAGGTTTTGGATCTATACTGAATGGTAATGGTAAGATCAATCCGGGCGTCAGAGCCTGCATATCCATTGGATCATCCTTCAGTGGGTATAAAGGTCTAGAATTTAAAATTGCTTCAATTTGAGCAAGCAATGTGATGAAATTCTCGTACAACAAGGTTTTGATCCCAATAATCCTTTTTAGATGAAACTTCATCGATTTTACAGCCGGCTCATAAATCCCTCCTTGATGAGGTGCTGCTGGAGTGATAAACTTCCAATTCGTTCCCTTCGAATGTAAATGGTCCAATGTATCCTTATCCAACCATTTCTCCATTGCTTTCTTCAACTCCTTATTCGTACTGACAAAGGTGGTACCATTGTCACTGCACATCCTTTCGCAACGACCTCTCCTGGCTATAAACCTTTCATAGCATGCGATGAAGGCCACTGTTGTCATATCCGTGACAACGTCGATATGAATACCTTTTGTTTTTAAACAAATAAATATTGCAATCCAACATTTGTGTATTTCTCCTCCAATCAGTTTTATACTAAATGGTCCAGCAAAATCCACTCCAGTATTAATAAATGGTTTACCGACTTGAGTCCTCTCAGCCGGTAAATCGGCCATTAATTGAGTTTGCATCCGTGCATTCAATCTCACACAAACTATACATTTGCGTACAATGGACCTCAATAAATCTCGTATTTTTGGAATCCAATAGTTTTGACGGACAAATTGAGTCATTTGTTGCACACCTCCATGCTTGGTAATCCGATGTGCGTATTCCGCTATTAGTTTAGCAAGGCGAGATCCATGAGGTACAATTCATTTCGTAATTCAGCTCCGATCTTTCTATCCGTCTTCCGACTCTAATCAATCCATCCTTATCCAAAATAGGATTGAGCGATTCTAAAACGGTTTTCTCTGGAATCCTTTTGTTTTGTTTCATTGCAGTCATTTTCTTATTGAAATATTCCTGCTGAGACTTTCTTAATGAATACTCCATCGCCTCTGCCTTTTCTTCCAAAGTTGGAGGAAAGGCTTTCAATTCTATTACTTTTCTTCAAGGTCGAGTAATAATTTTATCCTTACGATTTTTCCAATTTTTCAAGAAGCGTATAACATATGAAAGAATATTAATTGCCTTTTCCATTTTGCTAGTATACTCTAACAATTTTGTACCTTTTAATCCTATCCGTAACTGATCCTTATATTCAGATATTATAAATACCTTACATTCTTTCATTGTCTCTTTTGAAATCTGCTGCATCACTGGACTCAAAGGCCATTCTGAAGGCTTGTGTAACAACCAATCCGGTCCATGTAGCCACAAACTATTGTCAACTAAATCCTTTGCTGAGATCCCTCTCGTTAACAAATCAGCTGGATTATCCTTTCCACTGATATGTCTCCACTTTTTTATATCCATATTTGATTGTATTGAAGACACTCTGTTGGCGACATAAGTTTTTAATTCTCGCGGTACACGCCGAATCCAATGAAATGTTGAACTTGAATCCGTCCACGCTGTATAATCAACTGATGACCATTCCATAGTCTTTCTCACTTCTTTTATCAGACGTGAAAATAATTCAGCTGCTGACAGCTCTAATCTTGGTATAGATACTGTTTTTAGTGGCGCTACACGTGCTCTTGAAGTCACAAGTTGACATGTAACTAATCCATCCGGATGTTCAATTCGAACATACAACACAGCTCCTAAAGCAGGTTCTCCACTATCGGCAAATCCAAGTAAATGTATTTTCGATTCCGATTTTGTGCCTAACCATCTTTCAATGGTGAAGTTCTCCAAATATATAATCTCCATCCAGTAGCTATTCCATTTATTCTTCATATCCTCTGGAAGCTCTTCATCCCAGTTGAGTTTCAATCTCCACAAATCCTGAATAAAAATCCTTCCTTTGATCGTGACAGGTGAGATGAGACCAATCGGATCGTAAAGATGCATCACAAAACTTACTACTTTACGTTTGGTGATTTTATCCTCTATTCTTTGTTGTTTCACTACAAATGTGAATAAATCCTCTTGTATCAACCATTTTAATCCCAAAATGGTTGTGTCTTCCTCCTCTGAAAATATGACTTCTGTTGTATTTTCTGAATCCATAGTTCTCATAACCAATTTACTATTTGATTTCCATTTGCATAATCTAAATCCGGCGCCTTTTAAAATTTTATTCATCTCTTGAGCCAATACTTTTTTTTTAATAATAATAACTGCACCGAACAGCGTTCCTTCGCCTTGGTGGTTTATTGAAAATAATTTCATTAAATAAATATACAATAATATAATACAATTTGATTTTTATCAAGCATTTTT
>NW_022203607.1:0-1598 GCF_009176525.2 Contarinia nasturtii | reverse complement strand
GTTGTGCGAAGATATTTTTATTTTAACTGAAAACGTCATTTTTCAATGAATTCACATAATGACCTACCGAGCTCTTGCGGCACCATCTAGCGTTGAGCTATCGGCATGAAACTTTACACACGTTATTTGCACACCATATGGAAAAGTATTCCGAGGTAAGAGCGAAAAAATGTCAACTTTTGTGTTTTGGGGGCCAGTCTAATGCAGAATTTGTTTTGAACTTAGCTGACCAAAACCAATTGAGACACTTTTTCGTAAATCCAATTTGTACGACATTGCGATTGGATGTATTTCGTCGAATTGAGTTTGATAGTAGTTCCGAGGTACTGATAAGCGTGCCGTGTGCATTGGTTGACATTTTTGTTTTTGTTTATGTAGCGCAATCAACGCTTCAATTTACTCTCAATGTTTATGGGACAAATGTTATGTCAAAACAAAAATTCGAAAAACGGATGTCAGAGGTCAAAAATGGAAAAAAAAATTTCGGCGATTGAAATTAAAAAAAAAAAATTGCGGATTCTTAATTTGGTGCCCGAACACTACTAAAATATGTAAAAAACCCTTTCCAAATGTCAGCGGTATCGATTTTCATTTCTTTAACGTATAAAGTATATAGAGTGACGCAAAATATACATATTTCATATGTATGTGAGTATTGTGTCACTTGGGTTGACTGCCGTCCCCCGTGATGACATAATCGTTTTTCGTACAAACAATCTGAACATTTGATTTTCTACGAACGAATGCAACACAATTTTTGAAACGAAATAACGATCACAAATAAAAAAACACAAAAAGTGTGCCGAAAATTATTTGTTGAGAAAACTAAAATCTGATTCGGTTTTTTCGTACCAAAAATACCTCCATAATTTTACCCCAAGATCTTTTGTTACCCAAGGGAGAAAACTTTTGTTACACAAAAATGACAAATGTTACACAAAAATGACAAATATTACACAAAAGTGACAAATATTACACAAAAATGGCAAATTTTACATGACAAATGTTACACAAAAGTGACAAATGTTACACAATTCTGACAGTTTTAACTCAATTTTGACACTTTTTACATGACAAATGTTACACAAAAGTGACAAATTAATAATAATAATAAGAGCACCGAACAGCGTTCCTTCGCCTTGGTGGTTTATTCAATATATTTTAAATAAATACAAAATAATTATATTCTTACATCTAGTAGTTTTGAAAGAGATAAATAATGTACTCAGTATGTTTTCTATTCAATTCTATCTATTTTGTTTAAATATTTTTCAATTCTCAGTTTGACTGTTGATAAATTTACTTCTAAATCAATTAATCATTGAATGTAGTAAGCATGTAATTAATTGGTTCATACTTCGTGTAATAGCTTCTTCTAATTGGTATATCAAAAAGCGGCGTTGCACGGGTATTATGCGCTGAATCATAATAATTTACACTGTTTGATATATGACTCGACTTCATCTCTCCATTAATAATTTTGAATATGAAAGACACTTGCGCCATCTCTCGTCTCTCCACAAGCGTAATCATTTGTAGAAACAGCAGTCTATGCTCATATTTCGGAAGTCTATAGCTGTCCCAGTTCATTCTCCTTA
>NW_022203606.1:0-2594 GCF_009176525.2 Contarinia nasturtii | reverse complement strand
ATCGACACCGTTACCCATCGCTAAGAAGTTCTATGGCAACCACAATTAGAATTGGCTTCTATTAGAAGACAACGATCCAAAACACAAAAGTCGTCTATGCAATGCTTGGAAAGAGGAAAATGACATTAAACAAATGGACTGGCCGCCACAGTCACCCGATTGCAATCCGAACGAAAATTTTTGGGCTATTATTAAGGCATGGCTTCGTGGTAAAACATACCGCAATTTGAAGCAGCTCAGTTCATTCATTCAGCGCCAGTGGAAAGGTTTTCAAAGCGAATATGCTGAAAATTTGAGCAAAAGTATGCCGAATAGATGTGCCTGTGTGATCGAGAAGGCAGGAGAATGGATTAAATATTAATTTGTGGCGCCGTAGCTTAGATACTAAATAGAATGTATATAAAATAATTTTGTAAAACTCTTGAGTTTTATTATAAAAAATCAACCTCTCTCTATAATGAAACATACTGTAAATATTTATAAACAAATTATTATGTTTGGATAATATTATAAATGTTATACAAATGGCAAAACTCGAAGTAATCAAATACTTCAAATACTTCTAATATTCACAGTCACTCACAGTCGGCCAAATTGATAATCAAAATAACTGGCTATGATTATAAATAATTATTTAAGGCCTTATTAATCATCATTAATTTCCTTGATTAATTACTTTTAGAACCACTCAGTGTCCACAAAGTATTTTAAATTGAAAAGGCCGTTTTTCTTAAAAATGTCAAGAATAATCGCAATTCTCAAGCTCATATCTATGACAATTCTCGAGATATAGCGGGAAAAATTGCTCGGGCATTCACTGCCCATGCCACGGTTTCAAGGTCAATAAAAATCATAAATCCATTGTTATTTGCTTGATTATTTATCGAAGGAACGCTGTACGGTGTTTACACAGTCATTATTATTGTTATATATACTTGAAATATCTAAAATCCAAACCTAGTAGGCCTTTGTCCTCTATGGATGTATGGTTGGAAAGCTCTTGAGTTGTCTCATGCTGTCTCGCTTATCCTTGCATGTATTTGTTCTAACAGGGTGGCCCATAATAACTGATATTTTTATATATGCTTAAAAAACGTATTTCGATGGGAATATAATTCCAAATCTTGACGATTTTCATTTTGAATGCATCCAATTTTGTTGTTTTCGTAATCTTCAGATCATTTAGCTTCGATTGCATGTATCCCCACACAAAATAGTCCAATGGATTTAGGTCTGGAGACGATGGCGACCATTCGTCTTTGGTAATAAAATCAGGGACATTTTCCCTTAACCACTCAGAGAAATTGAACAGTGTAAACACACTGTGTGTGAAACGTCAGTGTAAATGGGCGAAATACACAACAAACATTTGTGTTTACACTGTTCAATTTCTCTGAGCACTGTTGCACTTTGTTTGCTCGATGTGCCGGTGCTCCATCTTGCTGAAACACCCATGGCTCATCACAAAACACAGTTTCGGCATGTGGCAGAAAGTTTTTGCGCAATATTTTTTCTTCATACACGGCTGCTTTAATTTTAATGCCTTTGTCAACGAAAACAAGAGGAAATTTGTGGCCGGCCGAAACGGCGCCCCAAACCATGACACTTGACACATTTTGAAATCGTTCAACGACTAAATTATCTTCAGGAATGTCCTCGATTGTCGCTGCATGAACCCGATCATTTTGCGCATTGAGACTCGGCTGCAAAAGGAACAACTTTTCATCTGAAAAAACAATGTTTGAGGTTGCGCGCCGGCGTAGCAGTTCTTTGGATTTTCGCTTTCTGTCTTGCTTATTTTTTATTGTTAAACCGTGTTTTCGGTTTTTTTTGAATGATTCCACTCCCAAATCTTCTTTCAACACTATTTGCATTGAAGATCGACTGATATTGTGCTCACAAGCCAAGATTCTGGTGCTTCTTTTGTTGTTCCGACGAATTTTGTCTCGTACATTTTTGACCAGATCTTTCGTTCGTACATATTTTTTTCTGCCCGGTTTTCGCTTCACATCGACTGTTCCGCGTTCCTGGTGTCGTTTTATGGTGCGATGAATAAATAACAGATTGATATTGTCGGTCTGAAGCCGCCAAAAAATATCCACTTGTCGCAAACTTTTTTTGTGCAAATTCAAAACGAGTTGAAGTTTCACATTAGGGTGGAACATTTTTGGCATAATTTTATGGCCACTTGGAAAAACATGTCTTATAGTCCCCAGATTCACGATATTAAGGAATTTTCAACTTACGGTTCCATATAAGACAGCGACTTGAAAGGAATTTTCGATTTTTTATTTTTGAGAAAAAAAATAAAAGTTTTGTATGGGAGGCACCTTTATTTTTGGTTGAAATTTCATGAAACTTGGTTATATTACTTATTTTGGTCAGAAAATAAGATTCACAAGTTTTCATGGTGATTGGGTCACTGCAATTTTTCATGATTTTCCAGTAAAATGTACCTCCTTTCCTTTGAAGTCGCTGTCTTATATGGAACCGCAAGTTGAAAATTCCTTCATATCTTGAATCTGGGGACTATAAGACATGTTTTCTCAAGTGGCCATCAAGATATGCCTCGAAATTCAAAAAATGTTCCACCC
>NW_022203604.1:0-2734 GCF_009176525.2 Contarinia nasturtii | reverse complement strand
ATATTCTGAACTGATAGTTTTTATTCGCAATTCGATGCTTTATTGTAACGGTTACAATGTGACCGAAACCTTGATTTAGTTGTGATTTTAACTATAGTTCAAAAACCCATTATTCAACCAATCAACAATTGGCCAAAATATTTCATGTGACAATTTTGAGAAGAATAGATTACAAGCCATGAACATTTAAATAGAGGGAGAACGAGAGAGATAAACTCGCAAATTAAATGACCCGCATCACGTTTATGTTCCAAAAACATTGTCATATGAGTGAGCTGTATGTTTATTGAGATGATTAAGTCTGCAACAAAACTGAAAGGAAAATAAGGGAGAAAAGCAACACTTATTATGGAACTAATAATGACTAGACTTATTCTGATTTTAAAAAGACCTTATTGACCGCAAAAATCGTAATAAAACAACCGAATAGACTTACTTTTTTTGATAAATTCGTCAAAACTGAAGTTAAATATTTTTTTTTAGAAATTGACTTCCAAACTTGTCATTTTCATTTGTAGTCCAAGCTATAGATAAAACTTGAATTGAAGATTTTCATCAAGTTTTCACTATAGATTTCTTATGTCAATTGTTGTTTTTAGAAAATGCCGAATGAACTTCAAAGTAATAAATTATGACAAAAAAATCTCGATTCCAATTTATAAAATGTTCGTGGTTTATTGCGTTAAATTTAACACAATGTATACAAATACACGTTGATTTAAATGGTTTCATCCAATTTTAAATATTTGTCTGACTAGCGACAGACTACGCGTATAATTAGGTATTGAAAAAATGCAACCAACCTCAATTTCGGCCCTAATTTCTGCCCATTGATTCTCATTGGGTGTGAAAACGTCAAAATTTATCGTTTGCCATCTCTGTGGAATTCCTTAATAGTATTTATTTACTTTACAGCAACAATAAATCAATTACAGGGGGAGGAAAAATTTTTAAGCCTGACATATAGACGGCACTAGTTACAAATTGTTCTTGTGCTGTAATTGACGTACGAACTGTCAATAGTATTGCAGAAAAAAATTGAGTTGATATCTGTCGTCGTTTGTTTTCAACATCATTGCATACCAAGCAACCTCGATATTTTTGAAAAAATGGATAAAATCGAATATCGTGCGGTGATTAAGTTTCTCACAAAAGAAGGTGTGACACCAAAGGATATCAATGATCGCTTGCGTGCTGTTTATGGGGTCCTTGCCCCATCGTATGCCACAGTAAAACTATGGGCAAAACAATTCAAGTGGGGTAGAGAATCATTGGAAGATGATCCTCATACAGGTCGACCAATTGAAGCAACAGCTTCAGATGTAGTGCAAAAAATTGAACATCACGTGCACGAAAATCCTCGAATGAGCAAGAAAGTGTTAGCAGCAATGTTTGACATCTCAGAGAAGAGTATTTACAACATACTTCATGAAAAATTGCACATGAGAAAGGTTTGCTCGCGATGGATTCCAAGAACGTTGAACAAATCCCAAAAAGAAGAACGAATTGCTGCTGCACACGAGTTTCTCGAGTTGTTGGAATGGAATGAAACGGACACATTTGAGGGAATAGTGACTGGCGACGAAACCTGGATCCACTACTATGATCCAGAGCTCAAATCACAGACGATGGAATGGCACAAACGTGGTGAACCAGCATCGAAAGTGCCACGCAAACAAATTGCCACAAACAAAGTAATGGCCTCTGTATTCTGGGATGCCAAAGGCATAATATTGGTTGAATTCCTTCCAAAGAATACCACAGTCACAGGCTATTATTATGCACAACAAATGCATAGATTGCGTAAAGCGATCAGAGAAAAGCGTCCTGGTTTGCTCACTCGAAAAGTTCTTCTTTTGCATGACAATGCACCGCCTCACAAATCATTGCTTGCACAAGCTGCCATCAGGGAATGTGGGTTCGAACAACTCCACCATCCACCGTATTCTCCAGATCTGGCCCCCAGCGACTATTTCCTGTTCCCAAACACCAAAAGATATCTGAAGGGGAAGCAATATGAGTCCGAAGAAGAGATATCGAACGATATTTTCAACGTATGGGAGGACAAAGATGCCGAGTGGTTTGAAGGAGGAATTAAAGCATTGAAGCATCGATATGAAAGTGTCATTCGTGTTCATGGAGACTACTTTGAATAATAAATATAGTCATTTAAAAATACAATGTGTGTTTCTATATCAGGCTTAAAAATTTTTCCTCCCCCTGTATTCCATCGAAAATAAAATGTCTTACATCCGTAAGATGAACTTTTCCGCACCGTGATCCACACCATGCATTTATTACAAATATTTTACTCAAAGAATTCACGAGAAAACTGAACCTGACATTAGTTTTAAGATACAAATAATTTTCGAAGCACTTTTCATACAAAAACTACTAAAAATGAGAATTTTTGTATCGCAGCCATGCCTATATGATATCGTAATCATGTGAAAATTTGCAGAAGGTTATTTTTTCACAAAAGGCTAACATTCCGAAAGTTTGAAGAAATTTCAATGCATATTAAGGGTACTTCCCATACAACATTTCGTTTTTGAGCGAAAAATCCAAAATTTTGTTCGGGAGGTACCCCTAATATGCGTTGAAATGTTTTCAAACTCTCGAAATGGTATTTTTGTATGATAAAAATAACCTGTGCAAAGTTTCAGCTCATTACGATATCATACAGGCATGGCTTCCATACAAAAATCCAATTTTTTTGAAATTTTTGTATGAA
>NW_022203602.1:0-1430 GCF_009176525.2 Contarinia nasturtii | reverse complement strand
TCGTAAATTTTAAAAGTGATATAATAGTTTTTTCTATAGTAAATTTTGCAGTTACGCTACGTTTACGCTACGGTTACACTATGGTCAAAAATGGGTGAGTGTAAGTTTTAACAAACAATACAAAAATAGAGGGAGACGGAGATAAAGAAAATAAAAAATAATGTAAATCTATGTTTTCGATAAAAAGTAGACCAAAGATAGTCCGAAAAGCCAGAGCAAGAGAATATAGAAACGTCAGGTTGTAAAAGTGCATATACGCGTTTTTGTTTACAATTAAGCAAATATGACACGGAGACTTCTTGCAAATATGACACACACCGAATGTGTTCACTTCTCGCATAGGTATTATGACAATGGGGTTTTCTGCTTAAAAGTCATTAGCATGTTTATCCTTTCGAATGTGGTTTGTTGTACTCAATATCAAATAGGTGGAAGAATGCAACAATGCCACATGGTACGATATGTCGAGACTCGTGTCCTCTATCGACTAACTGAAAAAACAACAAAAAGAATGCAAGGAGTACAATGAAAAGAATTGGTTTTGATGTCACCCAATGTAGACTGAAACGGTCCATAGGTGAAAATCTCTCTCTCTTTCTGACCGTTTTCGCATTCTTGGCGTTTTTCGTTGCCTTTTTCTGTTGTAAAATTAGCAACAGCTGTTTGTGAATTTTTCTCACGTATCAAAATACAGTGAAAAAAAGTCCAAATTATTCAGGTGCAATGAAATGCCAATTAAATTTTTTCATTCCAAAAGATTAGTAGCAGTTTAGCCGATTAGCAGTCATTGTTTGGGCACACTTTTTTCCTATGCTATGTGTTTTTTTCCCAAATGCCTCATTTCCCGAATAATAAATAAAAGAATCTTCTATGTTCAATGGGAGAGATTAAAAAAAACACAACAAATCATAATCTATTTTTTCCTACATTGTTGTTCATCATCACTTGAGTTTGTTTGTTTATAAACTTTTGGTTACGATTGAAATCACACGAAAGCCACAAAGATTAATTTGTTGAAGAGAAAAAAAGCCAAAATCATCGTAACGTATTTATTACGAAACTTGGGGGAAATTCAGACTGTCCAATTGAATATACAATTTCTATCGGAATCTAAATTTTGACCGCAATACTATTTTGAAAGAAAATGTTCAATGCTAAAAGATATTAGATAAAATACTACATAAAATATATACTGAAAACAAAAGATACGTGCACATAAAGGGCGAGGCAAGTGCGGCTGATATTCTGACCATTCTTAAGTCAGTTAAAGTAACCAATGATTTACATCCGGTTCGGCAATTACACAAATTATTTTTGAATTCTCTTCATCTTCGATACAGATCTGAGGCCGACGTCATTTTAAAATAGATCTAGTCTTATGAGAACTCAATGGAATTGTCTACGCTCACGAATAAACCATTGTGAGAAAT
>NW_022203601.1:0-1086 GCF_009176525.2 Contarinia nasturtii | reverse complement strand
TGCATATTGTAAGAACTAAATTTTATATAAAAAAATGTAGGCAACATTTACGTGCTTGGCAAAAGTGCCATGTAACGTGCTTTATCAGCAACTTGAGTTTCGTCACGTCGAAATCTACTAAATATGTTTCAACAGTATTTCTATATTACCGTTCATTTTGATTTGTGAAAAAGATTCGGTGAATTTGACTGTAAAACATTCACATGAAATCATGTATTCGTTTTAAAAATGAACTCTGCTGGCGGTGTTTATGTCAATAAAATTGAGTGTATTTGTGTGTTACTGAAACGTTTTTTTTATTATAAATATCGATTACATAGAGGGAGTGTATTCCAGAGACAATTAACTATACATTGTTGTTGCAACCTTGAAATACGGCTAGCCGTATTGTTTTATTGCAATAAAATATACCCGCGCCATCATCAAACGATTCAGCAAAAAAAAAACTTTCTTTGAGTAAATTTCTTTGAATTTTTTTTTGCCATCGTTGTCATTGTTTTATGTCTTTCATTATTGAGAATGCCATCCACAGTTGTCACACATACAGTACTTTGTTTTGAAAATATAAACCAAACAAGTAACAGAGAATGAGCAAGAGAAAGTTGGAAAAAGACTTCGATAATAAAAGGAAATCGATTGGGTTAGCAATTTTTATCCAACTTGTTCAATGGAATGTGAAGAAATGTGAAAGAATATTTATGGCATTGCATGGATATCGGCATTCAACACGTTTCTGGGCGCTACAAAAGAACGATAACGTGACTATCATAACGAATGCGGGATGCGGACGAAATGAAAACGAAACGAAACACAAAAAGACACTCATAAAAACAATGAATTATTGCCCTTAAGGAGGAAAACAAAAGCGCATTAGAAGTTCAAGTATATGAGCATTGGGTACTTGCTTTTGTATCGATATCAACTTAAAAACAACAGCAATAATCTGACTTATTCAAGCTTTTCGGAAATGCCATCGAACGCATTTGTATTAGATGTATATTGTATTTCATGAAAACTGGCTCTTGCTCTTATGACTTTTTTCTTTCTGCAATGTACTTTGCGCGCAAGCAGAAATTGCTGTTGTGA
>NW_022203600.1:0-8266 GCF_009176525.2 Contarinia nasturtii | reverse complement strand
AATGTATTAGCAAAAGAAGCAGAAAGAAATGCGTCGCATGTAGAACATCATGTGGATCAAGCCTCAAAGATAAGTCACGCAGCTTCAAATGGAGCATCTGCATCTGGTGGATCAACTTCAGGAACTGGTAATGGTAATGTTCCTAGAGATGAAAATACATTTAATAATGATACAAATATCGGAAGTAATAATGAAAGTAGCTTGGAATTTTTGGCAAGATTGACCAGAAAGTTACAATTTTTTGAAACGAGATTAATCACGATGGAGGATTTAGTACAATCCGGTGTGTTGGATCAAGTTCAAGCGAATATAGATTATTTGAAAAAGAAATGGGAAGAAATTACGGATGAAATGGATTCAGCTTGTATGATTGCTGACGACGCAGGAGAATATACCGAAATATTTTTTAGAATCGAAAGAAAATTTTTAAGCATTTTAGCATTAATGGGCAAGGGTCCTGAAATTTTAAATGTAGGAATAGAGCCAAATATCGTGAAATTACCACCAATCAAAATTCAGCAATTTAGTGGCGAGTTTAAGGATTGGCCAAAGTTTTCAACATTGTTTAAAAGTATGATAATTGATAATAGATCACTTAATGATGTACAGCGAATGCAGTATTTGCAAACAAATGTAGCTCCAAAAGCAGCAAAAATAATAGACCAATTAGGATTGCAAAATTTTAACATAGCTTGGAAATTATTGCAAGGTCGGTATGACAATAAACGAGCAATTCAAAATATGTTTTTGGATAATTTAATGGATATGCCAAAAATGACAAAAGATACACAATCAGATATGCAACAATTAATTGATACAAGCAGGGAATTTATTGCTTTAATTGAAGGAATAACTTTAGAAGATGTTATTTTGAGGATTCTAAATAAAAAACTACATCCACGAAGTTTAGAGAATTATGAATCTACGTTAAGAAATCCAAAGGAGCCACAAAAATTGGAGGATTTTTATTTATTCTTAGAACAAAGATCTCAAATTTTGGGTTCAGTAGAAAAGGAAAATGGTTATAAAAATAATTTCAATTTTCATAAAAAACAATATTCAAAAGAAGATAATAAAAAAATAATGTTGAAGTGTATGGATTGCGGGGATTCGAGGCATCCAATCTTTTTATGTGAAACTTTCAAAAAACGAGACGTGAAAGACAGACAAAAAATTGTCAGAGAGAAATGTCTTTGCATATTATGTTTAAAACCAGATCATTCTTACAAATTCTGTGAGTCAAATTTAAAATGTAGAGAGTGTGGAAAATGTCATAATACATTATTACATTTTAATAAAGAGTCTGATGCAAGGCCAGGTGTTTCCAATATAAAAAATAATTATCGTCATCAGAAAAAGGCTTTTGTATGCACGGCTGAAGAAAACGAAACTGAAATCCAAGATACAGTAGCATGTATAGCATCAAATCAAAGTAAGGGTTCAAAAGTGTTATTGGCAACGGCAAAAATCAGAATTAGAACAGAATTTGGTTGGTCAGAAGAATTTGGTGCATTATTGGATCAGGGGTCAATGGCGACATTTATAACTGATAAAGCAGTAAGAAGCTTAAAATTAAAAAAAGAGAAAAATAATGTGTCAGTTTCCGGCATTGGTGGTGTAAAAACAGAAAAATCAATTGGCAGTGTCAACTTAGAATTTACAGCACGTTATCCTAATGCATTTGTTGGTAGAACAAAAGCAATAATTCTGAGGAAACTTACAACATTATCACCATGGAGTTATGTCAATGAGAAAATAACAGAAATCAACGAATTTAATGGATTAATTCTAGCGGATCCAGACATAAGCAACACATTCAACATAGACATAATTTTGGGTGTAGATGTTTACGCAGCGTTACTATTAAATGGTGTAATTAAAGCTGAAAAAGAGAATTTAGTGGCACAAGAAACACAGTTAGGATGGATTTTATCAGGTGTTTTGGAAAAACAGGACGAGTTAACCAATAATGGCATCTGTTTAGTTTCTACAATTGATGAATTAAATGAAAACATGAAAAAATTTTGGGAATCAGAAGAAATTTTTGAGATTCCATTCATATCAGAAGAAGATAATTATTGTCTTGAACATTACAAAAATAATACTCGACGAAATGAAGAGGGTCGTTATATAGTGACGTTACCTTTTCGAGATAATATTGAAGAATTGGGAAATTCGAGAAGAAATGCCTTTGCGCAATTATTACATCAGGAACGTCGTTTGGAAAAGGATGCGAAATTAAAGCAGAGTTATATTGAATTTATTAAAGAGTATATTGATATGGGTCATATGGTGGAATGTACTGATACAGATGTTAAAAACGGATTTTATTTACCACATCATGCTGTATTCAAAGATAGTACTACAACAAAACTTAGAGTAGTATTTGATGCCAGTAGAAAAACGTCTTCGGGTTTATCATTAAATGAATGCATGATGGCTGGTCCAAGAGTTCAGGATGAACTATGTAATATTATGTTGAGGTTTAGATTATATGAGATCGCTTTTACGGCTGATGTGGCGAAAATGTATCGTCAAATCTTGGTTACAGAAGAACAACAAAATTATCAAAGAATTTTGTGGAGAAATGATAAAAGTGAAAACGTAAAAGAATACAAACTAACAACTGTAACTTATGGAACCAGTTCAGCGCCTTTTGTAGCAGTGAATACGCTCATGACAATTGGAAACGAATGGGAAGATAAATTGCCAGAAGCAGCTCAAATCATTAAAAAGGATTTTTATATGGATGATTGTATGAGTTGTTGTGAAACTTTAGATCAGGCAATTCGTTTACAAAAAGAGGTTACGCAAATTCTTGCAGATGCTGGTTTGCCATTAAGGAAATGGAGCTCAAATAATATGGATTTAGTGAACGCGATTCCATTGGATCAAAGAGAAGGGGCTCAAACAGATGGAGAAGCTTCAATTTCAACATTGGGTCTGAGATGGTTTAATTTAAAAGATGAGTTTGGTTTCAAAATGAATCCATTCAAGGATGTGAAAATGATAACAAAAAGAGTGATATTATCGGAAATAACAAAAATGTATGATCCTTTGGGTCTTTTAGCCCCATTTACAGTTTTATGCAAAATTTTGATGCAAAAATTATGGATTGCAAATTTGGGTTGGGACAGTGAGATTCCAAAAGAAATTGCTGCAGAATGGGATAGCTATAAAGAAGAAATACCAATTTTATTGCAGTATCGTCTGAAACGATGGATTAAATACAGAGCTGGAGCCCAAATTGAGTTGCATGGGTTTTCGGATGCTTCGGAAATGGCTTACGGAGCTGTTATTTATGCAGTAATAAAATATAGAAACAAAATTTACAGTAATATAATTACTTCTAAAACTAGAGTGTCGCCGCTTTCAAAACAAAGCTTACCACGTTTGGAGCTTTGTTCAGCGTTATTATTAGCTGAATTAATGGATAAAGTGTCAAATGCTTTACAAATACCAATAACTAAGAAATGTTATTATTCAGACTCACAAATTACTTTGGCATGGATTAAAGGAATGCCAAGAAGATGGGAAACATATGTAGGTAATCGTGTGGCAAAAATACAGAAATTAACGAACATACAAGAATGGGAATATGTCAACACAAAAGAGAATCCGGCAGATATCGCTTCTAGAGGAATGAATCCAAAAAATTTAATTAACAGTGAGTTATGGTGGCATGGGCCATCATGGTTGGTAAATAAAGAAAAGGGGCATGCAATGTCAAACGATTTCTCAACAACTATTGGTTTAAGAAAAATATTTGCTGGAGTAAGTGTTCTGAATGATATAAGTATCATTGAGAGATTTTCATCTTTAAACCGAGCAATTCGGTCAATTGCTTATTGTTTACGTTTTAAAGACAAAAGGAATATTATTAAAGGGAATTTAGAAACAGACGAATTAGAGAGAGCAAAGATGGCAATTATTAAACTAAATCAAAGGATTTATTTTGAGGATGAAATAAAGTGTCTACGTAATAAAATAGACATAAGTAATAAAAGCAAATTAAAACCATTATATCCATTCTTGGATGATAAAGGAGTTTTAAGAGTTGGGGGTCGTCTCCAGAATTCGACGTTTGATTTTAATCAAAAACATCCAATTATAATTCCATATGAGGGAACGTTGACAAAATTAATAATTGATTCTGCTCATAAAAAAGTTTTTCATGGTGGAAATCAGCTTACAACAATGCAAATTCGTTATGAATATTGGATTATTGGATGCAAAAGAGCGGTCAAAACTTATATCAATAACTGTGTTAAATGTCATCGTTTTCGAGCTGAATCGGCGAAACAGTTAATGGGATGTTTACCTGCTGATAGAACAAAGGCAATGGTAAAACCTTTTACACATTCGGGTACGGATTTTTGTGGGCCATTTACGATGCGAATGTCGAATAATGGTCGATTAAAACCAATAAAGGGATATGTGGCTATATTTATTTGTTTTTCAACAAGAGCAGTGCATCTGGAAGCTGTATCGGATTTAACAGCGGAGGCCTTTTTAGCAGCTTTTAAGCGGTTTATTTCAAGAAGAGGCAATGTAGAAAAATTATATAGTGATAACGGTGGAAACTTTGTCAAAGCAAAAACAATTTTGCAACTAGAAACAATGCAGGCAATAACAGAGTTCAATGAGGAAATAAAAACAGAATTAGCAAATTTGTCTACAAAGTTTTATTATAATCCTCCAGCATCTCCATGGTTTGGTGGAATTTGGGAAAGAAATATTGGTTCAGTCAAACATCATTTTAAAAGAGTGATTGGTGATAGAATTTTATCATATGAAGAAATGACTACAGTATTGGCTCAAATTGAGGCGTGTTTAAACTCACGACCACTTTGCTCATTAAATGAAAATCCTGATGATTTATCAGTGTTAACACCAGGGCATTTCCTTGTTGGAGATGCTATTATGGCACCTGTTGGTCCATCATTGATAAATCTCAGAGAGAATAGGTTAAATAGGTGGCAACTATGTGACAGAATTAAGCAGGAATTTTGGCATCGTTGGAGTAATGAGTATATTTCCAGTTTACAGAAACGTTCAAAATGGCAACAAGCAGAGGAAAATTTAAAAATTGGTGATGTGATTTTGCTAAAAGATGAGATTAATCCACCATTAAAATGGCCAATAGCACGAGTTGTTTCAATATTTCCAGGAAAGGATGGATTAGTTCGAGTGATAGAAGCTAAAACATCATCGAAGATTTATAAAAGAGCTATTGGAAGCGTATCAAAATTACCAATTGAAGATAATTTTGAAAGGTCAAGCAAATCAGCTAAAACTGGTGTAAATAATTTTTCATCAATGGTTATGGTTATGATATTTTTCCTCTTGTTTTCAAGTGCTGTTGGAGTAAAAAATATAAGCTCTACAGAAATAAACTTAAATTACGGAAATATATCAAATTTAAATGTCGGCACTGGGAGATTATCAATTGAAAGATTTAATGGAAATCCAGGTGTATATTCTGAGTCTTTTAGAAAAATTAAACTACAACAGGGAGAATGGCAGATTTTTGCTTCAATAAACCTGGAGCCATATAACAGGAATTACGATATGTTAAAGGATAATTTTTTTGATTTGGAACATGTGTGCAACAGATTAAATACAAAGTCATCTAAGGAAAATTGTAATCAAATGTTAGATGAAGTTCATCAAGGCTTAAAAAAGGTTAAGGAATATGATGCAATTTTAACATTTCAGAAAAGACAGAAACGAGAATTAACAGCTCTCATGGGTTTGGGCATAGGAGCTTTATTAGGTTGGGGAATTCCAAAAGTTGTGGAATATTTTTCAAGTCCGGGAAATGATGCAGAAAAAATGGCGTTAATGCAAGAGATGCTTAAAGACCAGACTTCAGTTATGATTTTAACAGAAAATTTAGTTAGGAATAATAGTGAAGCAATGCGGAATGAAATAAATTTTTTGTTTAATCAGACTTCAGATTTACTTAGTCAAGTGGATTTATTATCAATGAGTACTGAAATGGCAGAACGAAGTCAATGGCTTTCAATGCATATACTTTTGTTATTATCAGAATTTCAAAATCTACAGCATATGATAATTAATCAGATTATCAATCAAAATGATGCTTTACAAGCAGCTTGGATAAAACCAGAAAAAGTTAAAGAGCATATTCAATTAATTGAGAAGAGTATATCAAAAGAAGTGCAATTAATGGGAGGCACATTAAATGAAAAAATCATCGAGTTTTACAAATTAGCAAAGGTTGTTACGAATGTGGAAGAAAATAACATAATTTTGTTAATAAAAATTCCATTATTTATCAAATCAGATTTTGAAATTTTCAAATTAATACCTATTCCGATTTATAAGGATAGTAAATATCTGATGTTGGATATAAAGCATTCAGTGTTATTTGTGGATATTAAACAAAAGCAATATGCTTTGGGGGGTGAAGAAGTGCCAAAGCAAGACTTTTTCACTGAAAATATATTGTATAAATACAAATCGGATAGGTCTCATTGTGAAGCAGTTAGTCTCTTTGAGAGAGAGATTTCTGAAAAATGTGAGTTTAAAATATTGGACCCATTTGAATATTGGTACAGAATTAATGAGAATAAGTGGCTTTTTAGAATGCAAGCTAAAACCAGAGTTGATTTGATTTGTGGACCTAAAGTAGTGATGTTTGAACTGGAAGGTAGTGGGATTTTAACAGTGTACAATTGCACGTTATCAACAACAGCAATGGAAATACACGTGCTTAAACAGCAACAGTCATATGAGAATATTGTTATACGTAATATGACAAAGTTGGTTGTAAGCTTGGATAAAAAAGTTAATGTGACAAAGATGTTTAGAGAATCAAAGATACAGTCAAACACGTCAGAAATCGCGAGTTTATTAAAAAGAATTGAAGATAAAGAGAAGATAATGTCCAATATGTGGAGTTATTCGTTTCATGATATTATTATTTACTTTTTTCTTTGTTGTGTGATAATGTGGTTATTGTTTTGTTTATGTTCGAAGAGAAATTGAAGGGTTCTAATGAAAAATTTAATCGATTTTTCTTAGTAACAGAAGTTTTAATAAACACTGAAATAATATAAAAACCAGATGATTCCTACAATTGAGTATCAGTTCTGATTTAGTAGCATCATGTCGCAAATCGAAGTTAAATTCGTTGTTGATTTTAAAACAAAATCAGTAATGATTAATGTTGACGGCAATTTTGAGAAAAATGAGGATCAGGAAACAAAGTTCAGTGACAACAAAGGTGACAAAATTTGTGATGAAGTATTTTCTATCAGTGACGAAGAAGATGACAAAAGTATTGATGAAAGTTCAGTTATGTATATTAGCGACGAAGAAAGTGACAAAAATAACGAAGAGGAAGAGGTGGCTATTTTGGATGACGATGAATCAGTGATTTTAATTAGTGATGAAATCTTAGTAATTTCGATTAATGACAGCGAAGACGAAGTAACGGACGATATTGGGGAATCTTTGGGAATTCGGATCATCGACGAGGAACCAGAAGTGTCAATGACCAAAGAAGAAGCAGACGATTTATTCTATGGGGAGTTCACTGAAGAAGAATTGAACGAGATGATGGACCAGCCACTATTTGATTATGTTCGTCATTATTTGGGCGAAAATTATTTAAATCTGAATTTGTCTTAAATTATTCAACAATTTCTTTTTTTCCTTTTGATTAGGTTTTATAGGCTTAATAGAGTTTAAGATAAATTGATTTGATGTTTTTTAAATTATTTAAACATTTAGTTTTTCAATAAAACAAATTTCTTTTAACAGGCGCGCAGAATGTTCACAATTGAACATAGTATGCAAATAGTTTTATGTTGATAGGTTTATTGAGTAGTTTAATATTATGGAGGTGTGGCATAATATTCAGCATGTATGCTGATAGGTTTTAATGAGTATTTTTATTCAGTATGTATGTTGATAGGTTTTCAAAGCTTAAGCATACTGAGTGTTTCTATTAGTTACTTTAGAGTTTATGTTTAGTATAATTATAATATATTTATGTAAAATGTTTTTATCTAAATCACGTATGAATTGAACTTTGGACTTTAGACTTTGATTATTTACATTACTAACACGTTTTGTATTTTAAACTTTATATTAATAGATTTGTTGACAGTTTTTAGCACGTATAAATTCTGTATAAATATAGTAATTTTTTGAATGAATAAATCAGATCAATTTTAGTTGTGAATAAAGTAACATCAAGTTGTTCTCATTTTAAAATAAATGTTAGTTAACGACA
>NW_022203599.1:0-2205 GCF_009176525.2 Contarinia nasturtii | reverse complement strand
AACAGTTCTCTCAACTTCAACACCAAAATGCGACTGAAGTCTTCTTTCCTTTCACTGAGTACTTTTGCAGTCGCTTTTCATTTTTGAAACATCCATGAAATGACATGTAAATTGGTAAAAGTGTCTACCTGTGATACAAAAGAACTGCATTATTCTTTGTGCTCGATGTTAGACCAAAGTCGATTTTGGTAGAATTGTATGCATGCCTTAGAAAATTCATCACTTAAGAGAATGTTTTTTCAGTAAAAACTAATATACCTGGAAAAAATTGAAGAAAATGACAATGAACTTGTTTTTCGACTAAACATTTTTTTTTGCCGAACATCATTTCTCATACTGACAATGATAAGCTAAGAAATTCAATTGAAGACTTTGCTTGTGAGAATTTTCCGTTTCAATTTTGGAAACAATTTATGTGAAACTCGAAAATGTGCTTCCTCCCGTGCACTTGATACTATCCTTCCATTCCTCTTTTAATTTCTCATATTTTACACCAAATTATAAATAATGATTGATTATTCAGTCGACCGAATCTCCACGCCTTATGCTAAGTAATCTAAAGTCGGTCATCTCATGCGTCCCCTTCGTTACCATGTAAGTCTTTCTGTTAACGTAAATCGTCACTTTAATCACACTATCCAATTTTGTACGTTCTTCGTTCCATCATTTAAAAACTAGATTATTCATTAAAAGCATGACTTCTATTCTTTTTAATGTACCAAGCAGCAGTATACTACGGTTTCAGAACCTGTTATTGGTACATCTAGTGATGAAAGTTTTTCTTAAAAGGGAATTACATTATGGTCTCACGTCGAATTGCCGATATAAAGCAGCTTCAATAAACCTTACTCATACAGGGTACTGCAAATATTGAGCTTATCAAGACCGATGTTATGAGAAAGTTCGCGAAAGAAGTGACCGGTGAGTTTATTCATTTTCGTCAGAGTATCATGATTTGCTGCTGCTCAGCATATAGCTGAGAGCTGAGAAATGCTGAACTCGTGCGGCTAACGCATACGAAACGGATGACACACGCACACATGCATTCTCCCCGTTCAAACGGTTATAAACAGTTGATTGGATGTTCAATTCAAAACTCAAAACTTAGTAATCAGTTGAGTTTGAAATTGTGTTGCGACCGACATATGAGAAGCTGCGAGAAAAACATCACACATCCCTCGTTATTTTGCTTACGTAAGTGAAAGCAAGAGATGAGATGCGACGTGCTGTTTTTGCTCTCAGTCTTTCATATATTCTGAAAGTGTACGTCTAACGCATACAAAACGATGCATATTCCCCTTTCACTTCGTATGTTCGCTGGTATAGTGTTCAACCATTGTACCGGCAATAGCGTCAACGGCAGCACATACGAAGCGAAAGGGGATTATGTATCGTGCATCCGTTTCGTATGCGTTAGCCGCAAGAGTTCAGCATTTCTAAGCCCTCAGCTATATGCTGAGCAGCAGCAAATCACGATACTCTGATTTTCGTGCATGTTTGACGGAGTGAGAGTAAATCTTCGATTCACCGATAGTCGAACAATTCTTTAAATCGATTCTGAACTTGAAAATTCGTGCCGTTAAAAAGACGTCCGCTTGCGGACCTACAACCTCCATAACAACAATATCTTCTTCTTGAATTCGTTCTTTCTTTTCGCTTAATTTTACCCTCTGCGCATTAAACTGATTCTGATCATTATTGCTTTCTTCGCTCATTCGTAACACCCTATCGACAATCGCTTAACATGAATTTAGTGTATTTTTGACACGATTTGAATCTCAAATTGAATTGAAAAGAGATATATGAAGAAATGACCAAGTAAATTTACTTTTTCAATGATATCTTTTATATTGTCACTTTTGAACCATCAAAATAACACCTTACCTTTATCGTCAAATGCGGTTTCTGGAACGATGGAATATAACATGAACATGTGACCTGACTTTTAAGTGATTTAAATGAAGAAAAAAAACAAGAGGTAATACATAAATGACACATTTACTTTATTCATTATTATGATAATTTACTATCGACGATAGTCTATAGTTTCAATAGTTTCAACATTTTAAGAAAAAAATAAGAATGAATTTTGTTTTTACTTTTTCATAGTGTGAAATGCATGCCGAACTATGCAAATGTCTCGAATATTCATTAAAAAAAATCATTTAGTGATTTCCGTTCGACCAAATCATTGCGCTTCATGAC
>NW_022203598.1:0-1218 GCF_009176525.2 Contarinia nasturtii | reverse complement strand
ATTAAACGTGTTTTCAATGGCTTGAAGTGATGTGCTGCGTTCAAAATTAGAATTCTGGTGAACGATTTAAATATTTACAAATAATTGAGATGCTACTCGATCAACCTCCTGGACACAAATGAATAATTCTTTAAAATGAATTTTTTTGAAATGCCGAAGCTCAAATAAACATATGACGCTTCGTTCTTCAGATAGAGTTATTTTTAGCAAAATGGCAAGGTATATGACCTGATTATGAACGTTTTGAAATGGAAGCTGGAAGGTAGAAGTGACAATTTCAAGTTAAGGAAGTCTTTGTTCAAAAAATACTATATGCCATAAACCGTGGCGAATTTATAAAGAAGAAAATGAATATTCTTTAAAAGCCTCAAGGAGTCATGTGGGAGGATCCCAGGAGAGCACCTGTAATGTTTTTTTCTCAAAAAAATGCATGTAAAAATCGCGCATCGAACCCATCTCTATTCTTTCGGCCCTCTTAAACGCCTTTGAATTTTTTTTTCAAATGATGTGAAAATTTGTATTGGCGGGTTTTTGGGTATGAGAAAACCGAATCTGACATTTATTTTGCGATAAAATTAAGTTTGGGTATACTTTCCATACAAAAGTTCATATTTTTGGCCATTTGTGATCATTTTTGCTATTTTTGTATGGAAAGTATACCTAAACGATTTACCCAATTACTTTTAACTTTAATTTTTATATTTCTGAATGCAATGTCGAATATCTTGTCTGTTTTTAGTATGTTTTATTTTTGTGCAGTTGCTATTTAAAATCTGTTTTAAGAAGAACAATTGTTATATAATTAGAAAAAAAGTTTGTTTTGCAATCAAATAAAAGAATCTGACTTTAATAAATTCAAACGAATTATTAACGTTACTTTTAACAAAAAAAAAGTCAAAGTTCATTTGGTTGATATTGTTTAGATGTTTGTAATAAGACATAAAATTGCTGCTACAAAAAGTGAAAGCAACAGTTTTGCTCTATCTCTCATATACACCAGAATGTGTTCTCTATTCTTACCTGTAACGAAATTTAACTGATAAACATTCTTCAGACTCGACCAAGTTTTACTATGGAGGGCAATTACTTTGGGGATTAAAACGAAAACATCCGCAATAAAACTAAATTGCTGAAGCAGACACAGACGACAATATCAAAAATTACTAACACGATTAGCAAACGCATCAGCAACGAAGAGATATTTAAACAAGCAAAGCA
>NW_022203597.1:0-1244 GCF_009176525.2 Contarinia nasturtii | reverse complement strand
TTCAGCACTAAATTTTCGAATAATGGCTCAAGACACCTTCCAAAGAAGATCCTACCATACAAACACCCCTTTATCAAAGTTCAGTTTGTCGACGTCTCTAGCCTTATATAGTAGTGCCCTAACATAATCAATGCAAAAGAAACCACTTGCACTTGATTCGTGCCTCAATTTGGAGATGAATATTTCACCGTCCAAAATGATGAATTTTTCAGAGTAACATGCGGTACGTGAAGTAAACACCCAATTTTTGCCACCCTTTAGAATGTTTGCGTAACTTATTTTGCTGATTCCTAATGATCGTGTCTAATTCTATTGTTTTGGTTCAAATTTGGATGTGCTGTAACCATAAAAGTCACCAAAAATGAATTTTTACTTGACCAACCCGGTTTTCGGTACTTGATGACAATTTTGAAGGGTTTGAGCATAGACGACCGTACTTTTTCCATTCTCTAGAATCGTCATCTTCATACTCAGTCCATGAAACACGATACATGGTTCGAAGAGAGATTAGTTCATCTTTAGACACATGCAGAATTTGTTTTGAACTTAGCTGTCCAAAATTAATTGGAACACTTTTTTGTAAATCCAATTTGTACGTCATCACGAATGGAAGTAGAGTAGGAGTCCCGTTAAGTCTCCTACGTGCATTGGTTGACATTTTTATTTTTGTTTATGTAGCGCAATAAACGCCTGAATTTAGTCTCAATATTTTCTTAACATATGTTATTATTTCAGCTGATTAAAGATGAAAATAGCGGAAAAAAAAGAAAATTACAATCGATGCCGTTCCATTCACATTTGGCTCTCATAACCAAAAATTAAATATTAGTCTTTTAAAACCAGAGTTCTCATCTATTGAGAATCGATTTGTCTATGCAAGTTTATGGTCTCACTTTCTTTTGCTAAATCTCAAAACACACCGATTGATTTTTCTTTCTTTTCTTTCCTCGCTCGCGATTCTTTTGTTTTTGGATAGACAAACAAGGAGTGTCCTTGTCACATCAGACTTATCTTCTACAAATACTATTGGAAACATAGCTGATGATGCTGCATTTTGTTGTCCCAACTGAATGAAAAAAATCTTGTTGAAAATAATATTTTATTCAGCATGTTTACATTTGACTTAAACTTTCGTGTATTCTCTTTTATGCGGTTCTTCTTCGTTTAGGTCTTGAATAAACAAAAACGATATTTTGTATGAAAATTAGATGGACAATGGATACAAGTTTAGACGGATTGTCAAC
>NW_022203596.1:0-1189 GCF_009176525.2 Contarinia nasturtii | reverse complement strand
CAAAAAGTGAGAAAATATTTTACAACTAAGGTAAGATATTAAATATCTCGAATTTAAATAAAATGATGGCACCTGATTTATTTGCTTAAAGACTTAAGGTGGAAATGCAGAGAAATTGAATGAACTATCAGAAAAACTTCTCGAGTTTGACACATTTGAAGAATATAATGTGACTGAATATTTACATGTTCACGGTTTAGTGGTTGATCCGGACTATGCTGATTTTGGTATTGAGGTTGAGCTCACCAAAATTCGAGAAAAAATTTGTAACACCTTAGGTATAAGAAACAAACTACTCGACATTCATATTTTGAATTTTTTGCCACAATTTTTTTAAAATAAATTACACCTTGAAAATTGATTTTGCCAATATTTTCCTCATATTGCTTCAACGACTACCTATGCGCTCCCACTTCAAAAAGTTAGTAAATCCTATAAATTATATAGATGGTTTTCTTAAAAGCTGCGCTGATGATCCATAAATGGTGAAATCGTTCAATTCAATTACTGAAATGAGAACGTCCAGAACTACCTAATAAATGCATCACATGGATTTCGTTTTTCTCTAAGGTTTTTGTCAATGCCATAATTAAATTGAAATTCCAAAACTCTTCACAAGTTTGATTGGCTAATAAGCTATATAGGACTTTGAGAGCTATCATCTGGCGAAATTTAATCAAAATCATAGAACTAGGTTGCTTGCAATGAAGCTTGAAAATGTACTTTACCTATATTTTTCTCATTTTGGCTATATTGCCACCTATGGAGTTGAACTTCAAAAAGGCAGTAAACCCCATAAACTACTCTCAGAAAACTCAGATGTTAAAATTCAAAGTAATCAGAGGAAAATGCCATTTTAACATGAGGGTAAAGACCGCAAAGAAATGTGTTGCGGGTAAAACGGCATTTTGTCAAATGTTAAAATGCAGTCAAACCCGCAAAGAAATGTGTTGCGGTTAAAGTGAAAAAATTGCATTTTGCTCTGATTACTTTGAATTTTAACATCTGAGTTTTCTCAGAGTGGGCATCACACCAGTAATAAAAAGCCGCACCAGCGGAAAACTAATACTGTGGGTGTGCGGAAAAGTAATAAATTTCCCCTTGAAAGTTGACTTTGCCAATATTTTCACTAATTTGGCCTCAAACGGCCACCTGGGAAACACATTCACAAGTTCGATTGGCTAATAAC
>NW_022203595.1:0-1071 GCF_009176525.2 Contarinia nasturtii | reverse complement strand
GTACAAAAAATAAAATGTGATACATACGTAAGATGATCTTTTCCGCAGTTCGATTCGGTCTTCGGTCAGAGATAGACGTGTTCACCACACGCTCTCTCTGAATCTCTTTTTTTTTTCTGCTGAATTAGCAAAGTGTGAACAATCACTTTTCAGTTTGAATTCGATCGGTATCTTTGCCAAGATGGGTGATAGTGACGGAGAAACAAACACAAACAGACACTTTATAAACATCCGTGACGAAGATGTTTCATCAAAAATAGTGAATACGGGGGAATTCCAAAAATTCTGCCACAATTTATCTTACGTACACCGTGATATTTGTATTACCGAATTTAAACGTGATATAAACAACGACGACACATTCAAAGCATATCTGCAAATCCCAAAGAAAACGATAATTGAAGTGAACGCGTACAACGACGAGACAGATTTTGTTGTGCACTTCCTTTTTGAATGCAACAGCAAAACAAAAAACAGCCATGAAGTCAAATTCTACTTGAAAGAGGAACTGGCAAAAAAATGCGCCGAAAACTATGTCAAATTTTTGGCTACAACCGGTATCCAACAACAACATAACATCGATGAAGGCATGAACGAGATCATCGTGCAAAATGCTACATCAGTCAGAAGCAAAAACCTAAATGAGGTGGATCTTAACCAAAAAATCGACAAATTAATTGAACAAGTGAACAATCTCACCAAGCTACTTGCTGAACAACAAGAAGAAAATGCACGACTCAAAGAAGAGCTGAAAAAATTGAATGGCGAACGGAGCGAACGTCCGCATAAAAAACGACGAAGAGAAAATCATAACATGAACCCCACCGCAAAAACAGCAAATGATGAATTTTCAGATTTCACCGATGATGAAATGCAATATCTTGAGGAATCGAATAAAACTGCACCGCAAGAAAAAATCACACCAAAAAAACATCCAATTGTAAACACAACGCATAATACACAAACGAGCCCAATTGAATCAGCATCAAATGCAAAAACAACAAAACAGGCAAGTAATAAGGAGAAAATCCCGCCTATTGTTGTATTCGATAGCGATCAAAAACGAATGAG
>NW_022203594.1:0-1299 GCF_009176525.2 Contarinia nasturtii | reverse complement strand
ATGTTGTACCGTCAATTACACTAACAACAATGATGAGACACTTTTTCGTTCGTTTTCTTCCTCTTCTTTTCTTTAATTTACTTCAAATCACTTAAACTTGATGTTTTTCTTGTACACAATTCAATAATAATTCTTTCAATAATTTTTCCTGTTTTTTTTTAATGTGATTTCGATTAAAATTAAGCAAAATTAAAGTATCCAAATAGAGAGCGAAGAAAAAAAAACATGCAGACGTGACAGCTCACGTCAATATCCAGAACATAGTACACGAAAGTCAGCATGGATTCATCAAGAACAGGTCAACGATAACAAATTTAGTAGAATTAACTTCAAAAACGATTATTAACATGGGAAGAAGACATCAAACAGGCGCCATCTATTTAGACATAGCCAAGGCCTTTGATGGGATTGAATGAACAGCTGCTAAAGTAAGAAAGCTCTGGTCGCAGACAAATTGTAAAGATTGCAGATATCAGATCCAAAGCAATCGAAGTTACTTCTGGGACGGGTCATGGATATCCCATTGGCGCTACTTTGTTCATCATGTTTGTAATTGATCTACCTTTCGTCGTGACCAATATTACCATACTTTCATTTGCAGATGATACAAAAATTTCAAAATATATGACACCTCAACAGATGACTGCATTAATCTTCAAAATGACTTGGATCGTGTAGCGGATTATTATAGACGCAATTTATTAAAATTAAATGTAAACAAAACAAAGATCACAGCGGACGGCAGTTCGCGCGAGTGACGAAACCACATTAGTGTGTTGAAAAGTCGAACTCGCTATATATACACGTAATATACGAAATCCAGACCTAGAAGGCCGTTGGCCCCAGTTGATGTATGGTTGGAAAGCTCTTGGGCTATAAATCAAGAAAAAATATAAAAGTTTGAAAATCGGTCCACCTGTCTTCAAAATATGGTCCTTTCAAGAAAAGGGTCAAAATTCAGTTCTACGGCCATTGATGGCACTAAATGAGGTCGTTGACCCCTGAAACTTTGATATTCGGATTCTAGAGCTCAAAACCTTTCCAACGACCCCCTAACCGTCAAAATCGATCAATCTTTTCGAAAAATTCAGCGTTTTAAAAATTTCACATGAATCCCTATGAAAAATCAAAATGTCTGTCTGTGTGTCTGTGCGCAATTTTGCGTAGTTGCGTTTGATCTTTTTACAACTTTCTGTGATTAATGTACACAAAAAACTAAGACTTTTTTGTTCCGGCACTTTTCGATTGGGCTGCCATGTTGGCCGTGGCCAACCTCCAAAAGTCACTTTTTGACTTTTG
>NW_022203593.1:0-1302 GCF_009176525.2 Contarinia nasturtii | reverse complement strand
TCTCACGGTTTTCTTAATAATCGAAGTCATTTTTAAGTTTTCTCTTAAGGTCCATTTTCCAAGGCGGCGATTACAATCGTGTACGATTTCAAATCGTTGGCCAAAATCGTTAACGATTGAGATCAATGGTTTTTTGAGGCCAAAATCGTGAACGATTTATTATTTGTCGTTTTTTTGACGCCCGATTTGAAAAAAAAATCGTGGACGATTGCAATCGTCGCCTTGGAAAATGCACCTTTACATTTCACGACTCCCATTAAAGTTTTTTAAAAAATCTGCGAAAAATTGAGCATACGTCGATGCCGTTTGTTTGAAGCTTTCATTTGGATCTTTATTCGGACTCTTTACATCCAGCAATTTTTGCTCATGCTTTTTAGTTAGATCATCCACTATCGCTTTGAATGTACTGGCGACAGTATCGCTGGTTAAAACAAATAATTATTCCTTTTAGTTTGACTCACACATTGAACACTTTTTATTTAATTTCAATATTTTCAATTATTTTTCAAAAACTTACCGTCCTACAACTTCTTCGCAAATAAACACAACAACAAGAAAACAAACAAGTTTCATTTTTTATCGCTACTGTGATCAAAATTCATCACAGAATCGTTTATATACCATATATGTATCGATAAATATTTCATTTTCACACAATATTGAATTGCGTCGTACGATGTAAACATATTCATCGAATTATGTGAATAAAAATTAATAATTCATCAAAAGACGAATTTCGCATTTGAATACCGATCAAAACGTGTTTTAATACTGAAACAATTCGTAAGCGAATCAATTTACACATGATAACAGACAGGAAAAATATCCATTTACAACTTAAATGTGATTAAAGTAATGTCAATTGGAGAATAATATTGAAACAATTTATAATGTGGCAGTCTGGTGTATTCAAATGATACAGGTGACTTCTTTAAATTCGAACAATTTGATGTTAAATATAAAGATTTTTTGAGTTGATGCTTTTACATTGCGTATGATTTGCTTTTTTAGTCATTCCTAAGGCTAAATAAAAAAATAAGGCTTCATACAAAAAAATAATTTATAGTTCGAATAGCTGGAGTGGAACACTTCATTTGAATTCAAATCATATATAGAGATAAAAGAGGCACAAGAGAATATATGCTCAGATAATCCTCCCTCAAATAGTTCGAGAATAACCCATCCTTAAATAGTCTCCTAGGCGACAGTCGAGAGTTTTCTCGATTTTCTATGTTTTGATGGGATTGACCCCTTAATTGAATTTGGAGTTTATAGAAAACCCAGTAACACACCATGCTACAT
>NW_022203592.1:0-1216 GCF_009176525.2 Contarinia nasturtii | reverse complement strand
ATTAAACGTGTTTTCAATGGCTTGAAGTGATGTGCTGCGTTCAAAATCAGAATTCTGGTGAACGATTTAAATATTTTCAAATAATTGAGATGCTACTCGATCAACCTCCTGGACACAAATGAATAATTCTTTAAAATGATTTTTTTTGAAATGCCGAAGCTCAAATAAACATATGCCGCTTCGTTCTTCAGATAGAGTTATTTTTAGCAAAATGGCAAGGTAATTGACCTGATTATGAACGTTTTGAAATGGAAGCTGGAAGGTAGAAGTGACAATTTCAAGTTAAGGAAGTCTTTGTTCAAAAAATATTATATGCCATAAACCGTGGCGAATTTATAAAGAAGAAAATGAATATTCTTTAAAAGCCTCAAGGAGTCATGTGGGAGGATCCCAGGAGAGCACCTGTAATGTTTTTTTCTGAAAAAAAAGCATGTAGAAATCGCGCATCGGACCCATCCCTATTCTTTCGGCCCTCTTAAACGCCTTTGAATTTTTTTTTCAAATGTTGTGAAAATTTGTATTGGTGGGTTTTTGGGTATGAGAAAACCAAATCTGACATTTATTTTGAGATAAAATTAAGTTTGGGTAAACTTTCCATACAAAAGTTCATGTTTTTGGCCATTTGTGATCATTTTTGCTATTTTTGTATGGAAAGTACCAAAACGATTTACCGAATTCCTCTTAACTTTAATTTTTATATTTCTGAATGCAATGTCGAATATCTTGTCTGTTTTTAGTATGTTTTATTTTTGTGCAGTTGCTATTTAAAATCTGTTTTAAGAAGAACAATTGTTATATAATGAGAAAAAAAGTTTGTTTTGCAATCAAATAAAAGAATCTGAGTTTAATAAATTCAAACGAATTATTAACGTTACTTTTAACAAAAAAAAAGTCAAAGTTCATTTGGTTGATATTGTTTAGATGTTTGTAATAAGACATAAAATTGCTGCTACAAAAAGTAAAAGCAAGAGCTTTGCTCTATCTCTCATGCACACCAGAATGTGTTCTTTATTCTTACCTGTAACGAAATTTAACTGATAAACATTCTTCAGACTCGACCAAGTTTTACTATGGAGGGCAATTACTTTGGGGATTAAAACGAAAACATCCGCAATAAAACTAAATTGCTGAAGCAGACACAGACGACAATATCAAGAATTACTAACAACATTAGCAAACGCATCAGCAACGAAGAGATATTTAAACAAGCAAAGCA
>NW_022203591.1:0-2938 GCF_009176525.2 Contarinia nasturtii | reverse complement strand
TCATTGAAAATCAGGAAGAATACATTTTCTCAGAAAACACCATATTATCTTTGTCCAAAAACGTTAAAAATGGCATGTATCATTCTTGCGGCATCGTATCATAAAATGCAAGATGATAGGTCGCTATTTAGAACAACGCAGCGCGAAATAGTGGCAATTTAAAAACTCAAATTTTGGACTCACGCACGTAAACGGCACGCACCTCAAATTATAAGTATATTTGATTGTTTCTAAAAAACTCAAATGTGTCTACTAAAAAACAGTTGTGATTTTACTAAAGTCCATGAAATAAGTTTGTGAATGTTTTTATACATATATGAATGTCCGAGAATGAATGTGAGTCTTCTGCTGAGAGTTTATTGAAATTGATTGTCAGCAATTTTTGTATGGCGGTGTTACATTTCAATAAACTCTCAGGAGAAGACTCACATTCATTCTCGGACAATCATATATAGTACTAATTATGCAGATTCTGAATATGTAATCAAAGTTCTAAAAAGTTTACTAAAAAAGTTTTAGTACATTTTCAATTTTTTTTAGTACATTTAGGAAGTACAAATTGAGTACAAATTTTTGGTATATTTCGTTTTTGATTCTGAAAACTAAAATTTCTGTACTAAAAAAACACTTGTAATTTTAGTACAGTCGATGAAATAATTTCAAGATTATATTTATACATATAGATAGTACAAATTATGCAGATTCTGAATATGTAATCAAAGTTCTAAAAAGTGTACTAAAAAATATTTTTTTTGCTTTTTAGTACATTTTCAAAACATTTTTAGTACATTGGGAAAGTACAAATTGAGTACAAATTATTGGTATATTTGGTTTTTCGATTCGATGTGTACTAAAAAAAAAGTTGTACTAAAACATACTTCCAGTTTAGTACAAATTCTAAAAATGTTAGTACAAATCAGTACAAATTATTTATGGGTGTAATGACCCCTAGCTCAAAATCACCCGTCAGTTGTTACAAAGCCACATTTATTCACTTAATTTTGTGTTTTTGTAATAATTTTAGTTATTGTTTTGAATTTCACTAAATGAATTTTAGTCGAAAATATTAAATCAGGCATTCGACCCATTCACAAAAATTGATTGACAGCCACTGGCCAAAATAAATTCCCGAAAAATTCATTTATACACATGATTTTCGTTGTTATTTATTAACCAAAAATTGATATTGATAAAATGAGCGAAAAATGCGAAATGGTACATCTAACATTTCCAAAGGTGAAAACAATGATAAATTGATTAAGCTTTTAAATCAATTTGATGGTTAAAAAATCAGGCATTTTTCTTCAAAGCATGTAATTTTAGAACTATGAAATTAATAATAGTTTTGAAATGGTTTTTGACAGAGACGGCGGTTTTTGAATAACATTATTACGATAATTTAAGCATAGCGACGATCAAGTGCCAATCAAAAATTACCCTTCAGCCAATTCACAATCCAGCTGCACGTTTTATTGAATAGCCAAATATTCTGAGAGAATTATCAAGTCAAAATATAAAGTGAAATACATTTTAATTTATTGTTTTTGACATTGCAGTTTATTCGGCCCGGAAGCTAATTCGGTAAACGACTTGGATTTTACGTACATGTGGAGTGTTGTGAATAAAAGTGGAAATGATCGATACCGCATTTTCGAACTCATGATTTTAGTATTTTATTGATATTCGACAAGGATCTCCTGCAAAGAGTTCTTTTAAAAAAAATAATTATTCCGAAGTTACCAAAGAAGCACTGCTCTCACTTTTATTCTCACCCAATCATTTGCGGAATAATATGAAAATATTGAATTTCTCGGTTAATCGATACATTATCGATCCTCATTCAATTTCACCTGTCGGATATTGTTTATAATATCATTTTTCATCTTCATCGATTTAATACACTCATATTAATTGGTCTTCCGTGCAGATTTATTTTTCAGATATATTTCAATGAAACAAATATTTCGTGCAACTTTGAGTGGTCAAATTCATTTGATATTATTTTCATTTCGATTTTAATTGAATATTATTGTATAATGTAGACCGAACTTAATCTGAAACATATCTGAATATGACACTTTACATTAACAGACTGGTCGGTGAATCGTCAGTACACTTTCAGGAGTTCAATAAACACAACCTATTTATACTAACTCTGTTGCGTTCTTATTTCATCTCTCATATCACCAAATCTGTATTCCTTCTGATTCAGATCAAAGGACACAAAATTCGAAATAAATATAAAGAGCGTTTAGCGAATTTTCTTCTTTCTTATTTTAAATTAGTCATTCTGATCAAGAATAGTTCCATTACAATTCCCTCTCCCTGAAACTATCCCATTTCTGAGTTTGTAAATGTGAAGATCCACCAGTTGGATCGCAAACTTCAGAAGCTATGACAAATTCAAACGAGATTACAGCAATTTTTACAACTTGTTGTAACAGTAAACACATTGCGTTTCGGGGAGTAAAAAGTTAACACAATGTTGCAATTGCTGTTGATTTATATTCAATCTTCAATATTCTTCATATTAATGTCTGTTTTATATCTAAATAGAACTAATAATGTCAAACTAACTTGGATTTAACTCCGGACTAACAACGAAGCCTTTCAATATTAAATAAACAAATCACTTGTACAAATTTGTTTGTAATGTTTGGCTATGAATTTATTAACAAAAGTATTACTCTTCATGAACATCGGGTGCTGTTCGCTTTTGGTTAAAAAAAGGCGTCGAAAATTGAAAAATATTTTCATCTCATGGTTCAGTTTTATTGCTTCTAGTTACTCAAGGCAGAAGGAGAGAGATTGAAAGAGAGAGAGAGAGATAATAAATATGATCTATGCGTCCAAGAATTAGAAATATATTTTAATAACCCTCAGCATGCTGTTGCGTTTACGAGAGCAAGACAATTTTTGTTCCTGAATTATCGGCGCA
>NW_022203590.1:0-2606 GCF_009176525.2 Contarinia nasturtii | reverse complement strand
TGATTATCCATTATTGGAAGCGTTGAATCACCATCGAATACACCACTTTCGTTCATGCTACTTGTGAATGAATGACTCGATGACAATTTTTGCGCAACCAATTTATGACCGGAAATTGTGTCGTCCGTTTGATGACTGCTGTATGGTTGCACACACGCGACGGCACGATCGTAGTTACGCATCGGTGATGATTGTGATGATGACACTGTTGATGATTTAAGATGATCCGGCGATGAGAATCGAAGAATCTTTTCCTGTGGGAGGAATAAAAAATATTTCTTTAGCATCTTCATCATGAATTAATGTCTGTTTAACTGAAATTTTTCAAATGTTTTCAACGAAAAACCGGAAATACTCACATTCAACGGGCTGAAATGTTCGTCATCAAGTGAAAATTCGTTATCATCTTGTGACATTGCCTCCAAATTGTTTAGCAATGAAACGACTTGCAGCAAACACTGTCGACCTTGTTCATCGAAGCAGCTGTGTTTTGACATCGATAGTAACGTTTTTCGTACGTTATCCGATGGCATTTGTTCCTGGGACTAGAAAAAACACATGCATTTTATATATCGATTTGAAAAAAATAAGCCAGAAAATGGTGAGAAGCAAGAGGCTGCGTGATTGTACTTACGTTTGTTTGACAAATGCAGGACGAAGGTGGCGGCTGCTTTGCGTCAGTAAAGTCGGTTCCTGTTGAAGCATCTTGTTTACTGTTGAAATTACCACTGCATAATAACTGAAGGAGAAAAACTCGTCATTTTGAATTGAATTCATATTTTAAGGTTAAAGGAACATTTTTTTTTGGAAAATAATAAGATTCAGAATAAACTTAAAGTGGAGGTCTTTGAACTTTCTGCAACATTAAATTCATATTCGACTTTCAAGATTGACTTCAATTTTTTTGACAAAATAAATCTCAAAATTGAGTGAAAACCCCAGTTTTTTTCTGGTTAGTTGTGTTTTAATGGTAAATTACCATTGGTTATGGATATTTTCAAATAAGCCATTTTTTCAAATGAGTCATTCTGATTTTTTTTTTCAAATGAATTTTCTATTAAATTGATGAAACTTTTGAAAAATCAGGACATGATATTCCGCTATCCAGGCTGAGTTAATTTTATGCCCTGGTTTTCCTATAGAAATTCGCGTTAACTAGAATTCAGTTAATATGATGAATTTAAATCAAGTATTCGATGAAAATCGAGTATTCGTTGAAATTTCAAATGCACTCAATATTTCAATGTGGTGAATATAGTAGGCCTTTGCCTATAAGTATAAAAGTGAACGTAATTTGATTCGGAAGCAAAATTTTGATCAGTGAATTTATTTTAACGAAATTTAATAGAGAAAGTAGATATGGCACATGGATATGACTTAAGAGAGAGGAAACCACAACCAAAACCCATCGATTTCGGTTGCGAGTACTATAGAAGTTAGACATTAGAAAATTTTAATTTACACTGGAACTTGGAATAATTTTCTGTATTACAAAAAATAGATGATAGAGTGTTAGCAAGAGATCCTATTGATAAGATATGGTATGACGCTAAAATTAAAGAGTGTATTCAAGACGGGAAAATGTATCGAGTTCATTACAGGCACTATGGCCCAAAGTAAATTTTTAATGCTTTATTGGAAAATATAAGGAAATGAAATTTTTTGACGTAAAAATAACAGGTTTGATGCCACATTGGAAGCAAAGAATATAAGAAAGCACCCTGCAGAACAAGAAAAAAATAAAAATAAAAAAAAAGGACGACCACAACGGGTAGCACCACGACCACTAATTTTACCACCGCCGACAACAACTCCACTACCGCCACTACAGCCGATAATAGTACCAGTGTTACCACAGCCGATAAATAATGCACAAAATTTAGCGTTGTGGAATCTAAATCAAACCTACATCGATAATGTTCTACAAAATGAAACCAATCCAAGCTTATTTAATAAAAGGTAATAATCTTTAATATACTGTTGGAATAAGAGGGGTATGAAAGCACGTGCTCCATTTATTCCAACGGAAAACAAACTATTTGACATAACATGCATAATGCTGCCGACCGCTATTTAGCTTTATGTACTTCTACGAAGTTTGTACTGATTTTTGTACCGCTTGTCGAAAACCGCAAGAAAAAAGATTTTTCACCAAATATATTATTTCGGCGGAGAGTTGGCACCATTTGGCATGTATTCAAATAGATGTGACGCTCTCAAGAGTAAAAATGAAAAGAGTAAATTGGTATCGATTGAAATTATTACATTAATCAATGTTGAATAACAGTTTTATAGATCATTTTGAAGAAGAAGAAGAACCTTGAGACAGTTTTTCAAGATTTATTTGAAATGGCTATGTGAATGAGTCCGGAAAAAATTTGATATTGTTTTAATAAAGTGAAATAATTTCGAATGTAATTTCACTGTGCGTTTCATTTTCAGACAAACATTTTTCCCATTCTAAATGTTCGTCTCAACATTTGTACTCCATTCCAGTGAACTTCACATTTTTTCCAGTTTACTTTACAGTATTTGCGTCGTCGATTTGCGAAAGAAAATTAATTAATGTATATTTAAAGTAGCCAAGGTTAATTATTTTCCACGTG
>NW_022203589.1:0-2540 GCF_009176525.2 Contarinia nasturtii | reverse complement strand
TCAAACAGTTTAAACTATTATAATTCAGCGCATAATACCCGTGCAATACCGCTTTTTAATATTCCAGTTAGAGGAAGTGATTACACGAAATATGAACCAATTAATTATATGCTTACTACATTTAATGATTATTATACAAAAAAGATACCAAACAGTGATACAAATTTAATTGATTTCGAAGTAAATTTATCAACGGTCAAACTGAGAATTGAAAGATATTTAAAACAGAATAGATAGAATTGAATAGAAAACATACTGAGAACATTATTTATCTCTTTCAAAACTATTAGATGTAAGAATATAATTATTTTGTATTTATTTAAAATATATTAAATAAACCACCAAGGCGAAGGAACGCTGTTCGGTGCAGTTATTATTATTATTAATATTAAAATTCTAAATCACAGCGGACGGCAGTTAGCGCGAGTGACGAAACCACATTAGTGTGTTGAAAAGTCGAACTCGCTATATATACACGTAATGTCCAAATAATTACCAAATTCTAACCTGGAAGGCCTTTAGCCGCGATTGGTGTATGGTTGGAAAGCCCTTGGGCCATAGATCAAGAAAAAATCTTAAAGTTCGAAAATTGGTCCACCCGTCTTCAAAATATGGTCTTTTCAAGAAAAGGGTCAAAATTCAGTTCTACGGCCATAGATGGCACTAAATGAGGTCGTTGACCCCTGAAACATCGATATAAAATTCTAGAGCTCGATACCTTTCTAACGACTCCCTAACCATCGAAATCGATCAATCCGTTCGAAAAATTTATTATTTTAAAAATTTCATATGTTTTTCCTATAAAAGTCATTTACGGACCAAAAATTTCAATTTGGAGTGGCCAAATTGGCCAAAAACCAAAAAGTTACCGTTTGGCCGGACACATAATGGTCATTAGCTCGAAAACTAGCCTTTCATGGTCACTTGAAATTTTCACCGATTTTTAGGCCCAAGTCTAAGCTATAAAATGCCGCATATCTTATATCCCTAAAAATTCTTGTCTTCACGATATGGCCTTTGATAGCGCGAATATGGCCAAAAATGGCCAAAAAGGACAAAAAATGTTACTTTTAACATTTGAAGTATTTTATAGGCCAAAATGTACTCCAATGACTCTGTAGATATGCTCTGTGACTAGCCAAACAAAATTGAATAAAATATCGACCGTTTTGGATGGCTATTCCACCAAAAATCGGCCAAATGTACCCAAATTCGAATTTTCACAAAAATGTCTACATGTATGAAATATGAAAACCTAACATCAAATAACTACATGTTTGATAGTTTCCTCGCATAATATCGATAAAATACCGAATCTTATGTCCCCTCCCACCAGGCCAGAAGGTGCACTATCGCCGGGAGAGGTGCATGCGGTTAGTCACAAATGAAATTAAAAGAAATCTACAAAAAATGAAGAAATTTGTTTCGAATATACAAATTTATATTAAGCTTATATTCACAGTACACAGAAAATATATCTACCAACTATTTTCGTCACAAAATTGATATCAGAAATTTTGTGTTTCAAATTTTGGTTTCGTCACTCGTTCTTCACCTCGATAGAAGTTTTTTATTTGATATTTTATACTCGAAGCGACTTGAATTTAATTAGTTCAATTTTATTAAAGCCATTTCCAACAAGCTATCTAGAAGGCCAACAATGCCGCATTTGTGATACATTTGTATATTTGATCAACATTTGTTGAATTTGCGATACATTTGCTGCATTCATTGAAAGCACAGCATATTTATTCAAAAATGATGCATTTGTTTTCGTGATTTGGTTTCATTAAATTTTGATGGAATTTTAAGAAATACAACAATGGTTTGGATTTATAATTTGTAATAAATTTTTATTTTAATATTTTATGCAGTAAGTATATTGATTGCGTCAACACGCATGTACCTAATTGACTTTTAATATTCATCATTTTAACAAAGTTCTTATAATTATTTGTTTTGGACCAACATTAATGAATTAAATTTGATTAAAAATGTTATTTTTGCCTAAAAATATTATTCAAATCCATTTAATTGATATTTCCATCTATTTTTTTTTATATGAATTGTGTAATCTTTGTTTAAACTTTTTTTATTTCTAGTTTATAATAATTTTATAATTTTTTACATTGCAAATACGAATTTTGAATATATCTTAAGCAAAGTTTATCACTTGAACAAAATTGGTTATTTTTGATATTTTAAAATGATATTTGTAGATAATTTTGAAATGCTTTTATAATTTCCAGATATTATTACTCATAATTTGATTTGCATATCAAAATTAGACAACGTATTAACGAGGCAAATTTATGGAAATTGAGCAATTTTTTTGAAATGAGTTTTTTCAGAGGTGAAACCATTGAAAAAGTTTAATGTAACAAATTTTTCGTACGTCTATCAAAGATTCACTAATATTATCATAAATATTTCAGCTTGGAATTTGACTACTTAAATATTTATTCTAGAATAGTGTATTTCTCGTATATGTAAATAAGTAAAAAACACTTCTTTGGAAGTTCTCACTGTGACGCAATACT
>NW_022203588.1:0-1073 GCF_009176525.2 Contarinia nasturtii | reverse complement strand
TATTTAAAATAGAAAACAATAATTGAAAATAGTCTATTTTCAATACTTAATGAGAAAATTATATTTAATTCATGTAATCTTTTCTATTTTTAGCCGGTAACCAATTTTGAGATGATCACACTGGAAAATTGGACTGATATAGGTGCTCTTGAATTAAATACCGAATTAACTACCGACGCGATGTATTTGTACAGAATGTCAAAGGCAGTTGCTTTTGGTGTGGTTCCGACGGATTTGGCTAACATGAAACCAGGGCCAATTGTACATTCCCGGTGGCTAACCAAGGCCAGTCGACTATTGCGTTTATATGTGACAACCAATAAGCCATCTAAAAATTTGAAAATTCTGGCCAACTTTATAATGAAAGTGTATGCGCCAATGTACTTCAATATTAAGCGTAGCAACTCAGTGGTATACGGTAGTGTACTTTTTTTCAATTGCATTCGTTGGTCGTCATATTTGGATTCAAATTTGCGAGAAATCGTTAATAATGTCATTAAAGAAAACGCCTATTATGCTCATTCAGAAAATATTTTGTTGGCGATGCTATTTGACGAGGAAAAGGAAACCCGTGACATTGCAATAAAAAAAAATTTACATTACCGGAACCATGTGGAAGATCCGATGGAACTGAGAGTTTATAAAAAACCCTACATAAACTTCAATGCAACGGACTATACCAACATGATCGATATGAGTGATGATTCAATCATATTCGAACCACCATTCACTCGAAGCATTCCTTATGAACATCTAGAACTGTATCTAGAAAGCAACGATCAATCGCTGCCTGATCCAAAAATTCCGGTACACATTCAGGCAACCGAAAGACATGTTCAATTGCTCGCTAGCGTGTCGAAACGTGTTTTAGAAAAAAATCGAGAAGGAGTTATGTCGGTGACATTAGAAAGCCGAGAAAAATACCCCAAACTTGAAAGCAAAAAAGACTTTCAAAAATAACTTCTTCTCGATTTACTTCTAAAACACGTCTTTTCATTTCTTTTTTTTTTCATTTACATTTCATATGTCTTTAATAAAAATTGTTTATCTATTAAGTTGAACTAAAAAAAAAA
>NW_022203587.1:0-3208 GCF_009176525.2 Contarinia nasturtii | reverse complement strand
CAAAAATGTCCAACGACGAAAATAAACCATTGCCATTTGAGCAGATGCGTGAAGAATTTAAATTGATTTACAATAAAAATTTCAACGGGTCATTTCAATCAGTTTTATTCATAACATCGGAAATGAACAAGAACAAAAACGTGCATATGATCCATTTAGAAAGAAGTCGCAGGCATATTAGAGTATTTTATAACACAAAAACAAAAACGGCTTATTTTTTCATGATATTACATAGCAACGGTAAGTTTCCACGTAGTTTTTTTTTATTTTAAAGACATAAAATCAAAAAAATTCACTTTTTTTTCTTAATCTTTTAGGTAAAAGCTATATAAAATATGACATTCAGAAGCGGAGCGGCATTCTTTCAACATCACATAAGTATGTGAGCAAATTTTTTAATTTCAACAACGGACAATTTAAGGACTACACTATTATATTGAATTTGTGTAAGATTACTTTATCTCATTTTATATCAATTTTTCTATTTTTGTAATTATTTTTTCTCTGTCTAGGTAGGTACCTTGAAACCAGTGTGTCCATAACATATAGAAATAGCACTAAATAGTTTCGATATCTATACTATATCGGTGCACTATATATGGAAGATATTTCCGCAAGACACCGTAACTCACAATTGAAGTGAGTGCGGACGGCAAAAATGTTGACGCATACACACAGTTCTTTCTACTGCCGCACGGCAACTTGTGATTTTTCCCGTCTACACTCACTTCGATCGTGCGATACGGTGCCGTGCAGCAATATCTTCCATATATAGTGGACCGATATAGTATAGATATCGACACTATTTAGTGCTATTTCTATATATTATGGACACACTGCTTGAAACATGATTCTGCTATGTTCATCAGAAAATGTCCAGACAAAAACAGAACGGAGTCGAAATATGAGACTATTCACTTTAATCCCAACAAATATGAGCGATGTCACATAGCGGAGAAGTTGTATGCAGCATTGAAACCAGTTTCGATCCGAGGCTATCACGACGCGTATAAAAATGATCGAGGTGAATGCACATTCTTAACATGGATGCAAATCTACTATGCATTCATCGATGGAAAATCACCATTTAATTTCACCAAACGCCAGCTTTTGATGTACAACGAACATACACATTTGTATGAGTGAGGAAAAAAGCGCTATAATTCAAATTCATTTTTCGATTTTTCTATTTGCTTCAACTTGTATGGTACTCTAGAATCATTTTTCAACCAATTGCAATTTAAAAAACAAAAAAATTTAGATAGGGGTCTTCTGCCCATCAAATTAAAGTTATACAATTTTATCAAAATAAGACTTTTTTCTATGGACTTTTTTTTCATTTTTCCACACGTTTCAGGTTTTAACCATAGAAATATACATTTCTTGTATTTTACATTAATCAAATAATAAAAAACAAAACAAAAAAAGAAATGTGTTTTTGTAATTAAAGAATTTCAATGTCATCATTCAAAATGTCATTCATAATCCACCGCATTTCATAGGTGTTGTTGAACAACCACTGTCCGTCTTGATTGCCAAAAAGTAGGTCGATACTGTTCTCGTCAGTAATGGCGACATCACTGAGAAAAGGATCGCGAACACCTAAAAGGGGTTGGTTTTCTTCGCTTCCTTCGATGTTGTATGGCACCTATACAATTGCTTTATTTTCACTTTCTTCGTTTGCTATTGGCACATTGACAATTTCTTCTGTGTGGTTGTTTCTTTCATCATCGCTTATGTCACTGTATACATCTTCGTAGTGTAATCGCTGTACGAATGGCAAACCTTGACTTGTGCCATCATCTATTTCACCATTCTCACTATCACTGATTGGCTCGTCACTTACAGCATTGTCAATTTCACTTCCTCGACTATTTAGTCGCATTCGTACATTGGCAGCATTTGTTGATGATACGACATCCATTTGGATCGGTGGAAAACGCCAGGAATTATCACCAAAGAGAACAAAATGAGAAGACATTGCATTTGGATATTCGATGTCTGCATTGGTCGAAGATACTTCATTATGATCTTCGAGCATTGAATATGTATATACAACAATCGGTGACAATGGTGGTGACGATTCATATCCATTATGATACGGTGACCAATACGGCGAAATTGAATGATCGCGAGGTGGTGATTCGTATTCATCGTAGCATAGTAGGGAAATAACGTTTGCAAATGCTCATCAAATGCTGCACATGGCAGCGCATACGTTAAGGAACATTCGCAAGCGTATTTGTTAGCAACGCATACACTCACTTCGCTATCGTGCTTAGACTGTAAAACTGCTTGCAAGTGTAGACTGCCAATACGTGCAAATGCGTACCAATGCCTGCTAATGCCGAGCACATACACTAATAGTTATTTCCCCCTCGCGAAGACATGTTGGGAAAATTAACTTGTAGCCAATAAATGGATAACACTTAAACTGGATTGATGTATGAAAATAAAATGTCACGTCGTATTGACAACTTATTTGCGGCGTTGAATGAATGAACGAATGAACAAGTAAAATCACTGACTGGAGAGATGCGCTCAAATATTTTTTTGTTTGGATTGAAATGTTTATAGGATCATTTTCGGAGCCGATGTGCGTTTTTCGTATTCTTGTTGAACGTCGTACGCACTTAAGTTCGCATTCAAAACCAAAACGGGCACATCACCGCATTCTTTCATAAGCCATTTTTCATACAACTCATGGATTTGTTCAATGTAAGCAATGTCAACGTTGTTTTCCTCTGGTCGTCCTCTCTTTTTCATCCGACCGAATACCTCGTTTGGTGTGGCTCTCAAGTAAACAATTAGATTCGGTTTAATATCGAAACGTGTGATCGTGAAATCAAACCATTTTTGAAGAATGTCATACTCCTCTTTCTCGAGTTTATTATTTTGTAGCAATGCTTCGACGAAAATATGCTGTGCGCCGAATAGCGATCGCTCCATTACCTTGATTGATTTTCCCGTTGTTTTCAGGTGATTTTGAAGTTCGAGCAGATGTATATATGTTTGAAATGGAAAAGCCCATTTCTTTATGTCTTTGTAAACTAAATCCAACAGGTTTGATCCGTTGAGATTTCGAAACGAGTCAATTGGTTCCGGCATGACTTCAACATTTTTGAATCGCTTTAAATATTCCAAAAATGTGTTTCCTTCAACAAGAATGGTGTGTGGTTTCTTTTCCAACGACATGATGATCAAACTA
>NW_022203586.1:716-2243 GCF_009176525.2 Contarinia nasturtii | reverse complement strand
AGGTAATATTTGGACCAAATCCCTTGGTAAGATTAAATTTTAGTTCAATACATTCACTTTTATATATATAGATAGATAGATAGATAGATATAAATAGATTTTATCCGATAGATGGCGTTACGCCTTGTCTCTTATATACGTGCCATTCACTTGCATATAAGTAATTCAAAATATGTGAAGTGTGTGTTATACGGAAAGATAAAATCACCAGAAATGTACCTGTATGATACCACAATGATATGAAACTTTCTACAGGCTATTTTCTTTCAAAAAAAAAAAAACAATAACATTCTTAACGTTTGAAGCAAATTTCAATACAAATTGAAGGTACCTTCTATACAAAGTATTGTACAAACCCCACTTTTTTGGTGATTTTTTCAAATATTGATTGTTTCTCAAAACTAACATCAGATTCGGTTTTCTCGTACCAAAAAACCCCTTTACACATTTCAAACTTTGATTTACGTCTCTAGAAAAAGATTTATCTAGTTAAAAAAAATCGCATACATACCCCCTATGGGTACATCATGGATACACCGATGAACGAATATCGCTCAAAAACAATACCAGGCTTCTCCTTTCAATCCCAATCACCCTGCAAAGTCAGATGTGAATTTGCTTTTCTCTAAGAATTATCGTGCTAGCAAAATGGTTAAAAAAATTGCGTACAGTACACTTTCGGGAGGTTGCTGTTGGAATGATTAGTTTTTCAAGATCGTTTATTTCGGCTTTAGTTTTCAATATTCGAGTCCAATTCAACAGCACCAAAATCGAACGATTTTCAGCGATTTTCGACGCTGGATGACCAATGTTAAAAGCAATGGTTGACAATGATGGACCGTGTTAAAACTGTGGTGAATGCTCCGTAAACCATGGTAAATCATGTTTTGACACGTTTTACCATGATGGTCAAGGAGTGGAGATGCGTGAGACTCAAACATGTGCTTCTTCTTCAAAACAATACATACACAAGCATCACATGTACAGCAGAAGTCAATAAGTATTCATCATAGAAACAAAGCTGAGTAGCGTGCGCACTGCGCATGTATTTGTGTTTGCACTGCTGTTATGGCGTATACTTTTGATGTTCGTGAGTTAGTGTGTATGTATTGTTTTGAAGAAGGAGCACATGTTTGAGTCTCACTCGTTTATATGTAAATTACATTGGCATTTACAGGTCATGATGATGGTCGACCTCAAAATCGATGGTAAATCATGTTTTAACAGTTTTCACCATTATGGCTGACTTGTGAACCGTATTAAATCATGTTTTGACACTTTTTACCATGATGATCGACCTCAAAATCTATGGTAAATCATGTTTTGACAGTTTTTACCTTTTTAAATGGTTTTAGACTACGATGTACCATCATGTCTGACCTCAATAACCGTGTTATATGGTGTTCAGGGATGGTATTCGACAAGGCTTTTTGGAACGTGTATGTAGTCTACGTCGAAAACTCTAGTCTACATTTTCGACGTCGAAAACCTCATTTTTGTCGAAAACTCCTAAAACTTTGAAAATAT
>NW_022203586.1:0-616 GCF_009176525.2 Contarinia nasturtii | reverse complement strand
TTTGAAGAAGAAGCACATGTTTGAGTCTCACTCGTTTATATGTAAATTACATTGGCATTTACAGGTCATGATGATGGTCGACCTCAAAATCGATGGTAAATCATGTTTTTACAGTTTTTACCATTATGGCTGACTTGTGAACCGTATTAAATCATGTTTTGACACTTTTTACCATGATGATCGACCTCAAAATCTATGGTAAATCATGCTTTGACAGTTTTTACCATTTTAAATGGTTTTAGACTACGATGTACCATCATGTCTGACCTCAATAACCGTGTTATATGGTGTTCAGGGATGGTATTCGACAAGGCTTTTTGGAACGTGTATGTAGTCTACGTCGAAAACTCTAGTCTACATTTTCGACGTCGAAAACCTCATTTTTGTCGAAAACTCCTAAAACTTTGAAAATATTTAAAATGAAACACTTGAATGACATTTTTTTAAAGGAAGAAAGAGAAAAAATAACATGTTTGCCGGTTTTGTTTTGCTAGGAGCAATTTCAAAATGTCAGTATGCGTCAAGGGGGGTTGACGTATATGAGATTGGAGACTTTTTTTTGCGAATCTCGCTAATGAGCGCCATCTGATTTTAGTGTGAATTAGATGCAAAAATC
>NW_022203585.1:0-2433 GCF_009176525.2 Contarinia nasturtii | reverse complement strand
TTGAATATTTAAATTTCACACGAGTTTTTTTATGTATTGAACCATTAGCCGAAGTAGAATTTTTATTAATATTGAACATTAGAAGTATGTAGAAACTTAGCTTAGTTCGTTGCACTGTTGTTAAAACAGCATTTTGTCTACAATAATTGTCGCTTATATGCATTACAATATGAGCATTGAGCAAATGGCCTTATCGTGACGTTGTCAATATATATTAATTTATTCGAATGAAAATAATTAGTTAATAACTCTTAAACTTGAAATTTTAATCGATGGTCTGGAAAGTTTCGCCATCTTCATTAGAAAAGTCTGATAAGTTTTAATGGTGGTAAAAATTCTCTGTAGACAAAGTTATTCGACGGCAATAGTTTTTAATGTAAATTTTACAAATCGACATGTTTCACAAGATTTTCGAAGAACGAACACTTTTTTTAGATTTGACACTGAAAATACATTCAACTGTCCTTGAAATTAAAAAGACTGCATTATATTTTCATTTAAGTGCCAATGACACGCTTTAATTACGTTTTTAAACAAAAAAATGAATTCTAATTGCAATACATATTTTCATGGTGTATAGAACCTTTAAATACTGCTGCGGCTTCAATTCCAAGCCACATTTCTTCGGTTAACTTTGAAGAAAGTGCACTTTGTTGCCATATCCAGGATCTAAGTCAAACAAAAGTGAATAAAAGGACGTAAAATGAAAAAGTACAAAGTGATGTCATATAATCAAATCGCAATGAGTTGGATTGGGATTCATTCGAAGAATCTGCATGAGCCAACAAATGAATTTTTCAAATCGACTGGCGCTTATTACGTTCTATTCTGTGCAATCACCTTTACGATTATATCAAGTGCGGTGTTTGTGTACAAGTATGCGTCCAATTTCGAGTTGATTTCGGAACCATGTCTGATAGTGATCGCTGGCTTGCAAAATGTGGGAATGTTTACCAGCATCGGTTTGAATGTGAAAAAAATCAAAATTTTGCATATTAAATTACAAACGATCATCGATGAAAGTGAGTTCATTCGCCTTAACAGGCCATTCAGTGAAAAAAAACTTGTTAAAATGCTATTTTTATTGCAGATGATAAGCAAGAAATATTCGATATTTACTGGAACACCGAGCTAAAATGTCGCCGAATCGCAAAATTGATGCCGTGCTACCCAGCATTGTTGATGTTCCTCGCCGCATTGATTTATTCATTTTATTGTTTACTCAAAGGCAATCGAGACACCGCAACATGGATCTTACCGTACAAAATAAGTGTACCATTCGATACGGAATCAATTCATGGATGGTACTTATTGTGGTTCATTCAGTCGAACATCGGCCTCTCATACTCTCTCATCATGGTTATGATCAGCTGCTACTTTGTTTGCTGTTGTTTTTACATTGAAGCTCTGTGCAAACACTTTGATAACATAATTCAATCTCTAAAAATTGAATACGAAAGTACCTTATCCCATCAGGATTGTCAAAATATCAAAGAAACACTTTCACAAGCTGTGGACGTTCACAATACGGTGTTTGAGTAGGTCATCCGCAATTCCTCCAAATCTTAAAATTAATCTCGAATTTTTTTATTAGAATTTTCCAAATAGTCGCCGATATCAACAGCGGTGCCATCTTTTCATTGTTACCTGTTAATGCGGTTTTCATTGCTTTAACGTTTTATAACACCGAACATGTAAATATATCAATTGATTTGGCGGTATTTTCTTTTTAATCTATAAAATATTTCATTTTTCAAGTCAACTTTCGATTGGGTCATGTTGGTTTTTCACATGATTTGTCTGGGCAGTTCGATGATTTGGCCATTTCTTTATTGCTACTATTCCACAAACGCTACCAACCAAATTTCGTTCATTGGACTCACTGCATATAACGCGAATTGGTTTCTTTATCCACCAGAGTTTCAGAAGTTCATGATTTTGATCATTGCCAGGTCACAGGAATTGATTTATTTCACTGGATTTGGTTTGATTGGATGCACTCTCGAAATTTTCGGAAAGGTAATTTGACACATTTTTTGATTATTGGAAACATTTGATACCGTTTTGTTTTCTCCCTTTTTTATAGATTTGCAGGTATTTTGGATTGCTTTTGAAAACATTTCACGGATTTTTGGTTTTGAACAATTTTTCTTTTTCTTACGTCCAGAACAAGCATGTCATATTACATTCTTTTTCGGGGATTGTCGCAACATTGATTACTTCATCGTAAACATGGAAATGAGACTGTGATTGTTGCACAAAAATATCTGGTAATTGAGACGAATAACTGATTTTATACGAGGGTCAAAGAGAGGAATTTCGATTGGTGAATGCTTCTTCAGTGAAATAAATTGGTGACTCACCAAATTCATCAAGTTTTTTTATTAGAGCTGTTATTGGTACCGGAGGAGTGCGGCTACTAAAGAGCGTCCA
>NW_022203584.1:0-12199 GCF_009176525.2 Contarinia nasturtii | reverse complement strand
TGCCAATAAATCAATAAATGTGGCATGAACCAGAATCGATTTTCATTTTCAAATCAAAACGTATATATCAATCTGGTTATAATTTTACGCAGGAAATTAGAAAATGTCTGAATATTTGCAACAAAACACCGGGTACGACTTAGGCATATCTGTCCCCTTAGCTACAAACAGCCACCTGGCGGTCAGATATATCTGACACATATATATATGGCCACACCATGAGTTTTGCATCCCGTGAAATTGCCACTGAATTTGCTCCGATTTGTATGAATTAATACAAATTGTATCAGTTGATGGATGAACAGATGGTTAAAATTGCATAACATGAAAGTTTTGCTATTGTTAAACAAAATTTCCACATAAACGAATAATTAGCCAAAGTTCTTATGCAATATTCAAGTTCTTAGTCAATCAATTCAATTAGTCGTCAGTATAGCGGATGGGAAGTACGAATGAAGAGAGAAATGTTCCTACACTTGCTGTTTGTGGTGTTAGAATGCTTTATTCATGTTTTCCAATACTTGCTTTGTTAGACGAATGTTATTATCTAACATACTTTCTTCTGAACACAGCGACCGTGTGTTCCCCTTCTTGTTGTTGAATCTGTTGCGTTGTATGTAATCGCAACGAATATATAACATCTAAAATCGTGAACATTTGCACAGGATTCACTTGGCTCAACGTATGGAAAGTCCCTCAGTTTCATTTCTATGGTTGCCTATTACTTTTTATATCACGAGCCTTTTAGCATCAAATTTATTTACAGCATACACAGACTACTTCATTTCGGTTTTTTTCTCTTTGTTGCGCAATTCCATTTCAATGAATTTGAAGAAAAAAAGAAAAGATTATGGTGATCGCCAAAGCCTTTTCATTCAAGTTATGCTGACGCAGTTAACTGAGTTCTATAGAATGATAATAAAAAGTAGTACGATCTTTGTTATAAAACAATGTAAAGGGAATGTCGTTTGAAAATCACACACTTTCCAAAATGTTCGTTGTATACCAATTTTCAACAGCGAATTTCGTTTGTTACGCATGGATGTTAATAGTTTTCTTTTAGTTAAACAAGTTTCAAATGATTCATTATTCTCTTTTTTTTCTTTGCAGAGAACTTCACGACGGTACATCGATAAAAGAGAATGGGATTATGGATGGAAGCAAAATAATTCTGCTGTCAAATGTTGAGACGGGGCTTTTGGTAAATATGTTTTTCATTGTTATTAATCTTATCTTGATTTGGACTTTTTTTATGAATTTCAAGAATAGTACGCCAAGATTCGACTTGAACTAATGACAGAATCAAGACCTCGCATATATCAAAATGAAATACTCTCAAAATGAAAGAAAAATAGTTTTGCGAGATTGCTTTTCGAACACTATATACCTGTTGTTGTTGTTTTTTCTCTTGACATGATCTTGATCGTGTTTTTCAAATGAGTCAAAACATTAAACAGTTAGAGTCCGACTGGTCTGCTGAATTTCTTGGACATGATCTGACTTTTATTCCATTCCGAAATTGAAACGCGATACTATGTTTTGATTTAATTTGCGTTGCTTGCATTCAACATGTGAAGGTTAATCCGCCAACTGAATTGCTTTTGTAATGCAAACAGTGACCGGTTCGCGCATATTTCTATGCTTGCCAAAATACGCTAGCTAGCATAGATATGCCAAGCATAGCCGCAAACGCAACCGACGCATACGAACCAAATCAGATGAAAAAGCAATTTCACTTTTTTAATTGTATTTTGACTGAAAAATCAACCTGTCGTCATCCATCGTCATTTGTAAATATTTGATCGTTGTGCACACGGGCGCAAGTATCGAATGTTGGTGTGAATATTTGAATGTAAGCACTAATCATTCCGCTCACAAAATATCAAAGCAAATTAAATGAGTGTGTTATATTGCGCGTATAAGACTCTCTCACACAATGCCCTTGAATATCGTCGTCATCGTTAAATTGTTGATTCCCGTGCAAATACACGTTTCATTTGTGAATGTGAAATGTGCCTCACAGCTTAATATTTCAAATAAAATAAAATCGAAACAAGCGCAAAATTATTCAAATGATCGCTCTAAAGCAGACAATGTGAATAGAAATTTATCACTCATGTTTCACCTATGGACGGCGACAAAGGCATCTCGGTTCCGGAACAAAAAAAACACACACACATATAACAGGCAGGCTGATAAGTCCCGGGACTAACATATAGATGGCGCCACTAGATCAAAATCCTTTCTAGTTTTGAAAGAGCCATCCTACAAAGGACTACTGGCGAAATTCGAGCCAAATCCGTTCACCGAGTCAGATGTTACGGCACTTTAAGGCACATAACCTCAAAATATACCTTAATTCTCCGTTTCAAGGCTTTTTCCAAAAGAGTAGTCATTATTTTAAAAGTGTTTTTCCACCAAGGAGGCAGGTATATGTTCCACCAAGCTACACCATAAATAAGAAAGCGATTCGTATTCACAGTCATCAAATACTGACATCAATTGTATGGCTTATCGAGATGGCTTTTCATTGAAAATCAGAAAGCATACATTTTCTCAGAAAACACCATATTATTTTTGTCCAAAAACGTCAAAAATGACATGTGTTATTCTTTCGGCATTGTTTTATCTCATCCAAGATGATAAATCGTTATTTTGAACAACGCAGTAGGAAATCGTGGCAAGGAATACGAGCTTACGCCAAAAACTCAAATTTTGTGACTTTTTGAGGTTTTGTCGATTTTTGGTAACCACTGGACTTTGAATTTCCTCAAAATGCATTGCATGGGTTTTGTAAGACATTAATAGTTATCATTCAGTAAAAATATTTACTTGTATAATGCTTAAATTCCTCTTTGAATCCCTTTAAAGTTACCACTTGATTTCATTTGTTATCAATGTGAGAAAACGCGGCACTGTTTCGTTGAGTGAATTTTGTTTACACAAATATTGGAGTACAGTATCGAAATAACTATTCTACAAGATGTTTGAGATCCATTCCTTAGTATGCGCTTAAAAACAGCCATCTTTTATAGCAATTTCTCAGATTTTTTCAAGCATCTCTTCGAAAAGCCATATTTTCGAGGTAATTTGAGGTGTTCGTTTCCTCTGCATGTACGACCAAATACCATTCAAAAGAGAATTTCTGTATAGCTTCAAAATGGTAGTAGAGGATCCAAACAATGGGGAAATATGTATATAAAAATTGGTTATTTTCGTGCATTTTATGTGCTAAAAAATAACATGACAAATGTGCACAAAATGTTTCCATTCACATGTACATTTCGTACTTTGTACTAAGTACATATAATCGGACACATTACGTACACACTTTCCCATATAAATTGCCGTTACAAAAATGTACACACTCATCTATAGAAATATCGTTACATTTTCCCCATTGGGAATATATATATACCACCAAGTGTTCAGTTTTGGGTTCTCTGATGGATTTATTAATCAAAAACTGATTCGATTTACAAGTGGATTTTGATTTTTTCTTTTCTTTTTTATCAGCCTGCCTGTTATATATATATATATATTAGGGCGGGTCAATTTTTTAAGAGGTCTGGCTTAACGAAATTCGTAAAATACATGTAATTTCAAGACTTTTTCTCCACTAGAGCATATATAAATTTTTTATTTTAGCTGTGCCAAAATTGACAAATAGTTTTTTTCCCAAATTATAAAATATGAATATATGAAATTTGAAAGTGATAAAAAAATTGTATAAAAATGATCATTTGTACTGACATTTCTAAGGTAATTTTGGACGCTGAATCCGAATCTGGCATTAAAAATACTCTAAATTCAACTATAAATAAAAAAAAACGTGATTTTTGACCAAAAAATCAAAGAAATGTAGCGAAATGTTCGTTCTTGCAATTGTTAGCTCATTTTCAAGGCTTGATTCGGATTCAGCGGCCCCAAAAACCCTTGAAATGACTATTCAAACCATAATGAATGATAAATTATTTTTTAAAAATGGCATTTTTTCCTGCATTTTGTGACTTTTGAAGCGAAAAAAGCGTGATGAATGAAGAAGATGTTTCTGGAATCATATGTACCATCATTTCTAGGGTAATTTTTGGCGCTGAATTCAAATCTGCCATTTAAATTACTCTATTTTCATAAAATCAGCGCCCTAAAAATTAAATTTGAATGAACAACTAAACAAGACTTTCATATACGAAACATTTGATGTTTATTCCTAGGGGTTTTCATATAAGATTTTCTTTCACGAATTCGACGAATAAACAACAGTATAACAAATAATACAAATTTTTACAAATCATGCAAATCTTTACCGATTTCACTATTTTGTGCCAAAAATCCACCGATATTCGCCGATATGCGAAGTGTCTTTGTTCTGGAAGTGGGCTTTGGTGGATCCTAAGGATCGTTCAGAACCGCTCCCAGGTCTGGAAGTGGACCCTCAGGATGGGTCAGGGCATTGTCAAACCATGGTCTGGTCGATCCAGAGGATCCACCAAAACCCACTTCCAGAACAATTAATTATCAAAAAATACCCGAATATTAACGATATTTTACAAATATGCCGATCTTTCACCGATATGCCAATATTTCACCGATACGCAACGATAATACGCAAATATCATCCAATAAAAATACATGCAAGCCCCTAGGTTTATTCCCATATAACTCATTTGCGGAGTAATTTTTTCGATGGCGGGACTGTGCGGAGTTCGGCGGGGACAGCATGCAAATGCTGTGTGTACGAGTGCAACAGCATTCTTTGCTGTTCATAGACTTATTTTGTCCAAACGAACATCTTAGTAGCCGTATACACAGCTAAGTTACTAATCATCTGTGTAAGAATGATACACATAGAAGTGCTGTTACCCTCGTACACACAGAGTTTGCATGTCATCTCCGTCAAACTCCGCACAGTCCCACCATCGTCAAAATTACTCCGCAAATGAATTATATGGGTTTGCATCAGTGTAGTCCAAATTCAAACTTTTAAACTCAATTTTAATAATTTTAATCAATTCATTTTGATTGAAAAATTAGAATTGATGAAATTTGAATGAAAACTGAAACAATATAGAATATTAAAAATTATTTCAAGTCTCGTTTAAATGTTTGAATTTGGACTACACTGATGCAAAGAACATCAAATGTTTCGTCTATGAAAGTCTTGTTTAGTTGTTCATTCAAATTTAATTTTTAGGGCGCTGATTTTATAAAAATAGAGTAGTTTAAATGGCAGATTTGAATTCAGCGCCAAAAATTACCCTAGAAATGATGGTACATATGATTTTAGAAACATCTTCTTCATTCATCACGCTTTTTTCGCTTCAAAAGTCACAAAATGCTGGAATAAATGGCATTTTTTTAAAAATAATTTATCATTCATTATGGTTTGAATAGTCATTTCAAGGGTTTTTGGAGCCGCAGAATCCGAATCAAGCCTTGAAAATGAGCTAACAATTGCAAGAACGAACATTTCGCTACATTTCTTTGATTTTTTGGTCAAAAATCACGTTTTTTTTTATTGATAGTTGAATTTAGAGTATTTTTAATGCCAGATTCGGATTCAGCGTCCAAAATTACCTTAGAAATGTCAGTACAAATGATCTTTTTTATACAATTTTTTCATCACTTTCAAATTTTATATTTTCATATTTTATAATTTGGGAAAAAAACTATTTGATAAAAAAAAAAAAAATTTATATATGCTCTAGTGGAGAAAAAGTCTTGAAATTACATGTATTTTACGAATTTCGTTAAGCCAGACCTTCCAAAAATTCTTCCATACAAATTGACCCGCCCTAATATATATATATATATGTTATTTTAATTCTCTGATATTTGTATTCTATTTTGTCTTTTTTTGCAATTAAATCAGTGGGTTGCTGTGACTGTTTGTTATTTGCTTTGGTTAAGCATCAAAATACCTTTCAATGAAATAAGCCACGTAACCAAACTAAAATCGAAGGAGCGTACAGATAAAAAAGAAATTGCTTGTATTTGAAATGGCGACGCACGTTCGGATGTTAATTATTATTAATGCAAAGTGTGCATTTGAAATCAAGTCACTTTTTTAATAACTCGATAAATAATTTTTTTTCTTTGGAACATTCAGAAAAGGAACTTTGTGTGACAATTTATTACCCGAGACATTTTTTTTTATGTTCGTATAAAATGTTTTATTGCTTGATTACGAGTTGGCTAGGCTGGCCGCAAAATATTTACTCTAATTACTTGGGATTTCAATCTGAAATAACTCACTTAGTGCGCACAACTGTTTGATTTGTAAACTAGATCAAATTGAATTCTTGGTGTAACTTTATTTTTAGATTGATTGATTTATTTCATAAAACATAATTTATATTTAGTACAAAATATACATATATTCTAATGAAGTGTTGTTTGTTTTTCCACTTTAATAGGCGCAACGTCCAGAGAATACGGTGATGCAAGCTTTGGAATCGTTGAACGATTCACAAGAGAACGAATTTCTTAGCGGGAAAACGCCATTGAATTTGAGTATACGTGTAGGTGATCACATGATGCAGATTCAATTACAATTGAGCACTGTAAATCCAACAAATTCGAATGCATCTACCTCAACTGGTTCGACTGGATCAGTTAATTCATCTCGAAAACGTAGCATATTTCGGTTGAAGACTTCATCATCGGCACGTCCGTCATCATCGTCGTCATTGGCCCAACAATCGTCCAGTACAAATTCAACTCCCATTAGATTCACAAATGCCAATCATATGTACAAATCCCCATCATCAGATCAAATACCCGAAAAATATCGAAATCGCCATGAAGTTGTGTTATCACCCCAAGCGTCTACCAGTCGCGCCTCTGATTTGATTGAGTCGAAAAATGAATTCAAAGAACTACACACAATCGTTAGTTCACTTAGCAAAGAGAAAACTGAAACTAAAACAATCAATGACGCCGACGTAGATGCCAGTATGGTTAGTAACGAAGTTGATTCGTTTTTGGAACAGTCACCAATCAAGTCACTGTCAAACTTAGTTTCTGGACCGATAAAAACATCTTTGTTGCAAAACATTCCGATGAATACACCGACCACCAGCAATAACCTTACCTCATGCCCATGTAAATCAGTTGAGAGCAGTAGCAGCTCTTCATCTGGCTGTGATATAAATTGTCAATATTCGCGAACCCGTCATCAGATACAGCATAAAAAGTACATAAATCACACCGAACTGAAAACCACCACCACCACCACTACCACCGCCACACGATCCTCAGCGCTACTCCATAAAACTCTGAACAATCCAATTGCAAAAGTAAAGTCAAGCGGATCTCAAGCCATTCAAAGTTCTGCTCAGGCAGCAGCCGATGCATCAAATTTGCGTTGTTCGAAAAGTTCGGAGAGCATTTCACATGCTGAACAAGGAATTGCCAAAATGGTCACGGCAAAATCGTTGCAAAGTGAGCTCTCAGTTGATCAGCCCATAAATATAATTGACACCACTGCTGGCAATAGCCTCGATACGGTGTCCGATACACTGGCTGAAGCATCACGCAATCTGGCCAAAACTGTTCGGAAATTATCAAAAGAAGTGTTCAGTAGTAAAGGTGATGCATCGGCCATAGCTATAAATGATGAAAAACGTACACGTTCAAATAATACACCAACCAATTCGAGTAGCGGATCTCATCAGAGTGGCGCTGTAGCTGGTTTTGGTTCAGGTGCTGTCATTGAATCGATGCGAAATCATGGACGAGGCATTTACTCTGGCACATTTTCGGGCACCCTCAACCCTGCTTTGCAGGATCGTTACGGTCGACCAAAACGCGATATTTCAACCGCTATTCATATCCTTAATGATTTGCTAAGCGCAACACCTCATTATAGCCGTGGTGCTCGAATCAGCTTTGAACCCGCTCATCACTCTCGCAAATATGTAAGTATTTCGATAGTCATTCATTTCATGGCTCATAAATAAGTAATACTAATTGATATTTTGTTTCAATGTTTACAGTCGTCATCGACGTCAAAGCGAATAAGCAGTACAAGTGCTGGCAGTGCTCAATCGCATCAGCAACGTTCGCATTGTTCCAAATGTACGATGTCATCCAGTAAATCTGGATGCAATGGTGAATGTATCAAAGCATCTCGCAGTACCAGTCGTCATATTTATGTTACCAATGACTCAGTTCAATCGTCAAAATCGGCATCGTTGCCATCGACACCCATTTCAACAAATAGATCAATTGATTGCCGTCAATGTCAAATGCCAATGAGCAGCTCAGCACCCGTTACTCCAGCAGTGTCACCAAATCAATCATTAAATAGTTCGACTAGTTAGAAAAATAAAAATAAAATTCTTAAATCTTATATTCAGAAATCATCGAATATGAACAGCGCATACTATCGACAGAGCTTGTTAAATTGTCATTATGTCATGACAATTTTAATAAAATAGCAAGATAATATGGTCTTTAACCTCTTGACTTCAATATTTATAAATCAATATTATTTTCACGAAATAAAGATACAGTGCTACAGTGTAAACAAATAATTCATTTGATGTTTCTACATAAAATCGAAAATATATCTTATTATATAGAAAAATGTCCCCTCGTTGAAGAAAAAGAATCTTTGAATGAAAAAGGTGCAAGGAATTCATGTTTTTTTACTCGTGAGGGTAAATTTTTAATGTTGACATGCAACTGCTTGTTAATTATTGTTATCATCTATTTTAAGTACATAATAAAATCCAACTATTATTAGCGCATATTTAAAAGTGAAAAGTGTCATCTGGTGACTTGTTAAAATATGCATCACTTTAACACAGACATACACGTGATATGTACTATGCTAACATTGTACATTTTGTTAACATTTGACATTTCATATGCATTTATACATGGTGGTTGATAAAAAACTAAAAATAACAAGGTTTTTTATTATATTATTTGAGCGGGATTTGTTTTTAGGTTTGCTTTTATTGGTCACGCGAAATTAGATTATTATTGGAAATTTCTAATAGACAGAATTTCCCAACCCAAGCGATTTACCACAAGCGACATTTGCGATTTTAAACGATTACTACATCGAATCACACCACGAATATTTATAAAACTGTCTTTTTCAAGACACTCCAGTAAAATTTAATTCAAAAGAAACCAAAATGGCCGAAAACGGTTATCATATACACATCACCAAAGCAATGGAATCCATTGCAAACAGATTTAAAAACATATCTGTAGATGATATGAACAAAATAATAGGTGAAGTACCAGAGTACCAAAATACCTATCCACAGCGCGTAGCTGTAGAAAAGAATACTTCCCGTAATAATGGTCCAACAGCGATCATTGACGTTCAACCCGATTATAGAAATATAATCCTGTATATAAACTACCACGTTACAAGAGAATATCCCGAGATTATTGTCAAAGGATACCCAGCTCTGACACCGCCATCACTAACTGGATATTTACTCGCATTAGTATATGCATACGCATTACTCAATGACGATGAAAATGTTCGAACGATGAAGTCAACGTACGCACATGAATTTACGACACGACGTAACTTAGATAGGATTTTAACAGATCTTAGAAGATTACCAGTTCCAAAATTTATGATGCCACTATTCACATCACTATTCGCAGGATTTGACGAAAGAAAACCTAACATTCTTTTTGTTAACTCTCTCGCATGTTACGACATAGAATATGATGGAAGAACACCTCCAATTAATCTATATTTTACCGCCCACAATATTATTGCCTCGCGTCCAGCGAACCTCACACCAACAGCACTCACAGAAGAATGGATGAACACAACTCTCGTTCAACACCCAGTGATCTTAACAGTTTCAAACTTTTTAGGAACACGAATTGAGAATCTCGAGTATTACAACTGGTTTTGCCAGATTAATACAGCTTTATTCAACCCTGTTACAATGAGAAGCAATACAGTCCGACCAACATTTAGACAAATGGAAACCTTTCCACAAAATGTAGGAAATAACTTAGATAATGTTAATCCTTATATTCATTTATTGAATTTAGATGACGTTAACCTATTCACCACCCAAGGTATCTTAAACGATATCGGAAAAAGTATTTCAGAACACTTTGACGGATGTTTACCACTAGGACAAATCGAACACTCTGCAACTGGCAGACAAATAATTAATCACTACTATCAACCAGTGACATTGCCAACATACAGCAGACAACCTGCAACAGCTAGTACAACTAGTAAACGAGTAGACCCACAAACTTTTGCTAATGGCATGCATTTTATAAAACCACCAATTATTAATGCCAACGTTACAATAGCAATACCAGAAGAAAGTGCATCCATGCACAAACATCTCTACCTCGCACACGAAGAACCATATTCACGCGAAAACGACCCAATCCAATATCAAGAATTTGATATTTCAACGCATCTTGTAAGTGACATTAGACATTTATGTCCATATGAAACTTCATCACAAGTTATATATTATAACTTAATTTCAGGAAAATTAATCGAAATTGACGAAATTGACTCAGTCAGTATTCCTCAACCGAATCCTCGAAATCCCATAGCAGTTGAAAATAGCTACTATCTTGAATCAGCGATCCCTTTAAGTCAAATACGACCAATTAAAATCGACACAGTACACCACTTTGACATAGTTCAAAGAACAGAACATTCACCCTTGTACCCATCTGTAAGAATTGACTATCTCAATAGAGCAATTGACCGCATACCCGACTTTGGTCCAGCCACAGACGAAGCTTTAACCAGAAGCCTACCAGGATATCATTCAACTGATAACCTAGCACACACACAATTCGGATGTAATAGCTTATGTTTTACAATCCATGACGAGACCACACCCACAAAAATTAATGACGGAGTACGAAAAGTACCAGCATGGTCATCATACCGACATTTGAACATTAATCAACACAATAATGTTCCAATTAGAAACAGAAAGTTACTTTTAACTAACTTTTGGACAATGTTCGGCACAAATTCTACACTAGTAGAAACACCGCACCCATCACAATGCATCCCACGCAGTTAACCCAATGGTTTAAATTTAGCCATGGTTATTTTCATTTTCTATTTATTTTCTTTCAATCAAAAAGAAAAAGATTAAAATTTAAAACATTTTATGAATTTATAAAAATTAAAAAAATACAAAATCCAGATATATTATATCTAAAAAAAAAAAATTAAAATCTAAAGAATTTCTTTAGGACAAAAAAAATAAAAAAAACCTACACAGTTTTTGCTCTGAGCTCATTGTAAATAGACGTGTTTTTCGTTTGCTCCGTTCATGCTAAGCAATGACCACTTGATTTTTGTCATAATAGACTCAAAATATACATTGATGTGAATTCCGATTTTTATTATATAAAAAAAAAATTGAACAATACAAATACAAAAATCAACCAAAATATGATTGAATTAAGATCGCGAAAAATTCCATTAAATCAATCTGAGCCCGTGACATCTTCACAGGCAAAAACTCGCATTTCAAAGTCAAAAATTCCAGCATTAATTTCATCCGTAAGCAAAATAAAACAAACTGACAACAACATCAATGATGAAATTCAAAGTTTGAAATCAATTGTTGAATCACAAAAACAATATTATGAAACTGTGATCAAAAATGTATGCTCTGATATCAATAAATTACGAAATGAATATGAACAAAACATCACATCAATTTCAGCTGAGGTCGAAAAACTCAAAAACCGACAAAGTGAAACGGCAGCTCTATTATACACGTTGAATGCAACAAGTTTTAATTTCAAATTACCCATTGGATTCAACAAACCGATTAATTGTATCAAAAGTGTCAATGAGGTTGTCAATGGTTCTGTGTGTGATGAGGATAAGGGAACCGAAATGGAGTCAATGAGATTACATATAAATGAGATTGAGAAGTCCAATGCTAACATTGAATCTGTGTTAGTAAACCTAATTGAAGTGGTTGAGTCAAACATTTTGAATAACGATCAAGCCCCAAAATCACAAGAAGCCATACATTCAGATGAAATTGAGCAATTACAAAATCAAATTGACTGCATTGAATCTGAAATGCACAACATCAAGTTAACGGCAATGAAAAATGATGAGCGCACACGCAAAATGAATGAGCAAATACATGTTTTATCAGCCAAATACATTAAATTCAATGCCAAAATAAATGATTTCGTTCTTGAT
>NW_022203583.1:0-4108 GCF_009176525.2 Contarinia nasturtii | reverse complement strand
TTAAAACCGGAAAAGGTCTGTTTGGAATGTTTTAATCGAAGAATGTAAAGGGAATACAAACAAATGTCCAAATAAATTTTTCTATCGAATATCGAATTAATCTGATGAGTTTTTTTATGAGATTTTTTTCACACAGTCAGATTTTTTCTGAAATCGATTGCAAAGTAGGAGTACTTGAACTCGAGTAAAGTGCTGTAGAATGCAATTAATGCCTATTTATCTTCAGAATCACGTTGTGTTGGAGGATTTTCTATAGGAAAATGTTTCAAAATGTCAATGCATTGGTGCCATGGTTACCTTTCTTTTTCTATTCATCGAGGTTCAACTTCAAAAAAATTGAACGGAGATCTCATGAGTTCACTCGAGATACAGATTTTTTCTAGCCATTTTGAAATCCTATTCCCCCTTGGATCTTTGAATTCAAATGACATGACGCCACAAGTCGTGAAAATTCAAATTTCAAGATCTGTTAATCAAATTATATGCAAATGAATGCGTCAATGCTTGAAAACCAATAATAATCCGATTTGAATGAAATATAATTTATTCTGTAGTTTTTTTTTTTTTTTTTGAATACTTGAATCGTTCGACCATGATAAAGTGTTTATTTTTCTCTTGAAATTGTTGGAAAACAAGTTTAATATAAAATTAATTATTTGTTTTGAACGAATAAATTTCGATTGACGACAAAACTGTGCTTAAAAACAATTTTCGATCCAGAAAACCTTATCAGTCAATTTTAATATTATAAAGAAGAAGCAATAACAGAATGAATGGAAAGAGTTTTGTAATTTTCGTATTGGTGAGTAAAATAGCACAGTTCCTTGAGAGATTCCCATTAAAAATGAGAATCTTTTCGAAAAGTCTTAAATTACTGCTTCAAAATTCAAACAGGCTACAGTGACGGTCTGTGGAAATCCAGATGATCCCGTGTGTTTGACAACAATTAGTAGAAGAATCCCATTGATACCAGATCTACAGATCGCCCCAGCTACCGAAGATCTCGGCAAATGGATGAAAAAGTACTGAATCTTAAGATTACGTTAAAGTTGATAATAAAATTGAAATTCATTTGAAATTTATCGCTTAGATGCTGTAATCGAACGAAATATGATCCCGTTTTGGAAAGTAAATCATTTGCTCTCCTTACAAATAGGTTTGACACGATCATTTTCACCGCCTTTTGATGTTGTTTAAGAAAAAAATGTTTTTTTTTAAAGTAAACTGGATCGTATCGTCGTGACAATTAAAGACTTACTCACTGGCATTATGAATAGAGCTCGATATACAGACTTGGAATTCGACACGTAAGCTTGAAAACGCATAAATTTAACAAAATTCTATGTAATACTTTACTTTAACAGAAATTTCAACAAAGTCGCCCATTCATTGCATGGGCTATTGTAAGTTTGACCATCTTTTCTGCCTTGTAAATTTAAACAATGTGAGAATCACTAAGCAAATTTGAGAAACTGATGTAATTTTTGTATCTTTAAAAAAGACTGGAGTCACCAAAATTAAAGGATCCCATTGAAAAAATCTGCTATGATGTGCATGCAAATATGTGTCGAATTAAACCAACGCTTCACAATGCAGGCATGATAAAAGTCTTGAAATATGCTGGATTTGAAGGGTATAGCAATTATTTGGCGGAAAAAGACTATGGAAATCATCAAATTGAACATTCACGATCGAATTTGATTCGGATGCCGTTGGTGAAAGCTGCCAAAATTGATGTTAACGATGCCATCAGGTCAATTAACCGAATCGATTGGCTGTACAAGTAATTTTTGTTTGAAAATGAATTTTGTGGAGTTCGATTAGTGAATTTCACAATGTAGAGACTGTTTCTTAGAGCAATATATGTAAATTTTTAATATTTTGCTCTCACTGCTCAAAAACTTGAGATTTGCTCTGAGAAATAGTCTCTGGTAAAGAATTATTCATTGGTGGGCACCGATGCGCAGTTTCCGAAGAACCTACTCTGAAGCTTCTCTATAGCGTGCCTACCTATGATTGAATTATTGATGATTAATTGACGTTCTCCCTTCATTTCAAGTTGTACAATGCCCGGTGCCGAGGATGATATAGCGCCAATCGACCTTACAAATTCAATACCAAATGATGAAGTCGGGCAAGTATAACTTATATTCACTGAGTGTATTGCACTGACCTATAATTTTTTCAATAAATGTGTGCTTTTTCAGTGATGACCTCCGTTACGTTGCTGATGAAATCAATAAAATCGCTCAAGACTTTGAAGCGTCTGCTAAAAACGGCAACTATCAAAATTTCGACAGGTTAACAAATTACAACGATCTAATTTAGAAGTTTTTGATTTGAATTTTTATTTTCACAGTGACAAGAGTAGATTTGATACCATTGCATCTGTGTTGGCCGGCATTTATAATAACAATTAGTGAGTATTGTTTTCGTTTGCTTTGAAAATTGAAATAAAAATGTGAAAATAATTCCAGTGAACATGCTCGAAAGATGTTTCATGTCGACTGTGTGTGCCATGACATGTACAACATTTTGACCTTTATGAAAGCCTGCGAACCACGAAAGCCAGTGGCTAAAAAACGTCTATTTGGATTGTTATCATCGAATAAGGTTGAACCAGAGAACAACAAAAGGAGAAGAAGATGAGTAAAAATCAACAGGCACTTCTTTTTATATACACAAGGTGGTGTTTAATTCATTACTTCAATGGTTTTTCCATGTTTTTATATATTTTTTCCAAATTAAATTAAATTATTGATTTAATGTATTTCCCTTTTTATCAACCGTATATTGCATTAAAAGCGTATTGTTCACTTCGGTTTTGGGAAAATTTCGTTGTTTTGTTCTTTTAGATGTTTATTTTGTTACACGTAATGCATTTCCATTCAATCAAAACTGAGTTTAATTTGTGACTCATTTTATTATTGAATTGAATCTAATGACACCAATGACAATTCAAGGAATTGGTGAGTAATAGATAAAATAATAGATAGATAAGACTACCGTTTACTATAATCAGCTTGGTTAAATCAGATTAAATTTGAGGCGGTGTTTGTTTTCTGTTTGTTTTTTCAATTTGAAATCGAAAACCTCTTGAAATACTTTTTCCAGTGTGTCCATAACATATAGAAATAGCACTAAATAGTGTCGATATCTATACTATATCGGTGCACTATATATGTAAGATATTCCGCAAGACACCGTAGCTCACGATCGAAGTGAGTGCGGACGGCAAACATGTTGACGCATACACACAGTTCTTTCTACAGCCGCACGGCAATTTGTGATTTTTTCCGTCTACACTGGATTCGATCGTGCGATACGGTGCCGTGCGGCAATATCTTTCATATATAGTGGACCGGTATAGTATAGATATCGACACTATTTAGTGATATTTCTATATATTATGGACACACTGACTTTTTCAAATGAATATTTATCAGCTTATCACAAAAGCACAGACTTTTAGATTAGATAAAGCGTGTTTTTCATACTCGCTGTTTATAAATAGCTTTTGACGGCCGATAGTGAATATTATTCGTTTTAGCTGTAATGTTTGAATTATATGGATACCTTAAAAAGTGAATCTAGCGTAGAATCAATGTGGTATAATTGATTTAAAATGAAAAGGGCAAAGGTGTTGAGATATCGAAAAATATTGGTTGGATTAATCATTATTTCGATAGTTCTATTGCTTATTTTAATCTATAAAAATGTGACTTCGTCAAAAAATTTCAATTGTAAAACTATTGAATTCAATGAAATTATAATTTATGCGAAAGGGGAGCTTGAAAAAATTGAAAAAGATAAAAAATGCTACGAACTTCAAAATCCCACTGGAAACATAATATTTCTTGACGACATAGAAAAATCACCACCAAAGCCGGACACGTCCATTTTTTTTATTTCGACATCGTGCATTAATGATGGACTGGTTGTGCTCAATGCAAGGTATTAAATGGACTCCACCCAAAGGACTTCCAATGTAACCCTTTATTAGGGAGCAGTTCTGTTTTGAAATTCGGCTACATTGAATTTAGTTTGTTTACTCCCATAGAGAAGCCTGTGCAGTTGAGTCAGCCGCAAGTCAAAATCCAAATCGTGA
>NW_022203582.1:0-1088 GCF_009176525.2 Contarinia nasturtii | reverse complement strand
TAATGAATTTGCGCCTACTATGCTGTTTTTCATACACGCTGTTTATATACGAGTCATACGATGTGTTGTTTATTAATTTTTTCGTCATTTCATTAAAAGGCGCAGAAATGGTGCGGGCACCTTTCAAAAGTCGCCGATTGTTCGAACGGGTAGTTGTTATGCTCTGATGCATTCAGTATGTGTGAGACGTATACTCTTAATAAGTCGACGTTTGTGTGCATACATATGGTTGCATTCATGCTCCTCAGGATTCACTTCCAGAACAAATTATCTAAATGGGAGCAGGTGGATCCGACCTGGCCTAAAGTGTTCTGGAAGTTGAATAATCACGACGCACTCCTGTCGATTTTCTGGAAAAAAATTCTAGGTACACTTAGAAACAAAATGTTGTACCTAAAATTTCTCTAAACTTAATTGAAACCATAAATTTTGAGGAAAAAAAATATCGCAAAATTATGAGTTCCCAGCCAAACTGTGGTCTATGCAGTAACTTAATCACCGAGAAAACTTATAAATCTTATTTTCTTATCAAAATACATAATTTCACCAAATTTGATAAAATGTCAATAGTCAGGTTAGTTTTGAGATAAAATCAATTTTTGATACAGTCTCCTTGAAAAAATCACAAAAAAAAATGAATTTTTGTATGGGAGCCATGCCTGTATGCTACCTTAATGACGTGAAACTTTGCACAGACTAGTTTTTACACAAAAAAAGAACATTCTGAATTTTGAAGAAAGGGGACAGACAGGCCAAACCGTGGCCGAGATGTCAAATCACAAATGTCATTAGTTGTCCCTATCGAAATCTGCTGTCAAGCAAGTTATATATTAATTATTGTATTACATTTTGTTGGAGACTTATTTATTTAGAAATATATAAAAAGAATGTGAATGTGAACAAAAATGATAAAAAAAATTAATATCGTAACGAATTATGTAATAAAATAAATATTATAATTCAATTACTCAGCGGCTAGTGTGATTTCATACGTCTATACCGCTGCAAAGGTCGACTCACTTTGGATAACATTTCTATTTTGTAATGTTATTGAAGTATGCGTGAGTATGTATGAGTGTGAGCATGAT
>NW_022203580.1:1316-3592 GCF_009176525.2 Contarinia nasturtii | reverse complement strand
CGCAATATACGGCACGCTAAAGTTAACCATCGCGAATGACAGAGGGGGCCAGGTTTTTTCGTTTCAAGAGATTTGCTAAGTTTACCTGATTGAATTGCGTGTACCATATCGTACAGATATCGCTGGTCTGAGCTCAAATCGTTGAGAATGTTTTGTTACAAAACAGGCATGTCGTCTGTGTAAATTGGCTTGAATCGTTTCGGTTGTTTTGTCTCACAGTTTGGCAACTCTTTTCCGATTGGTCCAGAAAATGCTTTAGGTCCACTTGTTGTACCATCCAAACTAGTAAATAATTCTCGTAGCGGCAGTTCAACAAAGTGTAATAAACAAATAGTCCAATGTAATGCTCGACCAAGTTACAATTCTATTCTTCGTATGATGCCTATAAAAATTCACCGATAATTTATATCGTATGAATTATATGTGAGTTTTGTTATATAACCAAATGAATAACTTACCAGACTTGTAACCAGTATTCACCACAGTTGAATCACTACCTACGAATAACAATTTTTCAAGGTCGAATCCATCATCTTTCACTTTTGTGTACAAACAATTTGAAATAACATCCGCAGTTTTTCCTTTTGGCGTTACGTGTGTATAAAAATTATTACCAGGCTCTAAAACTAGCGCATAATGATCTTGACTTTCAATTCTCGGGTGGTAGTTTTTCGTTGCTTCGTTTAAGACTGTAGTCTTAGTTTTATCGATTTTACCGTCAAAAAACAGCCCGAAACAGTAGAATTGATCCATTGCTTCATGGAGACTTTTCATGTGTGATTCAGTAACGTTTTTTCGTGAAATTGATCTACTGTAGCGAAGTTTATTTCGATCTATAGCTTCAACTGCAAATTGGCCATTTCTCGCATCGTTGACATCTTTCATGAACGAGTTCAACAGTTTAGCACCTGCCCGATCAGATATTCCCAAACTATCCATCATTAGTGAAGTGCTGTTTAGCTTCAACTTTTTATTTGGTATCGAATTTTCCGATGTGTCATCTGAAATCAATCGTTTCATTCTCTTGTGTGGTAGGTTTCGAGGTAAATCGGTAATTTGTGATGGAACGTATCTTGTGAACTTTTCCTTTCTGTTCTGCCGTTTATCAAATATCTCAGTTGCCTCTCGATCAATGTGGCCAAAAACCATTTTTCTTGTACTTTTTTGGTCAACTAAAAATTGTTTCTCTTTCGGTGGAACTTTTGAGTGTTGTGGACATTTACATTTGTCAATATCTTTGCATCTACATGATGAAATGTCGAAAAATTCGTTTGTTGTTTTTTCCACGAATTTGCTTTGCAAAACAGCAAAATATTTTGAGCTCTTTGACTTTAAGAGTTGCTTGTACTGTTGTTGTAGAGAACTGACTTTTCTTGCAATTGAAGTGTGTGCTATTACCGGTATGGTTGTTTGTGTCCAAAGTTGTTCAATTTCCGTTGTGACTATTTCACAAATTTCGCTTACCGTAATGCCAGTTGTTTTATCTTGTTCGTACAAAATTGCTTTGACTACATCTGCAGATGTTGGTAAACGATTAGTTGGCAATTTTGACGGCTGAAATACCAGAAATTTGCTGCGCAAATTTGTCGCCATTGTAAAACAATGTTGTGTGCATGTTTGTACACATTTTCAAACCAATTAATCGATCAATTGTCAAAATAAAAAGTCAAAACATCAATATAACGGTAAATTTATTGATAGTGTCAGCGAGACATTATTTCAAAAGTACTGTGCGACATCTATTGGTCATATGTACTTAATAGAAGATAAAATTGGGTCTAATTTGTAACAGGTGGGGTAAATATGTTACGGATATGATAGATATTTCAACTGCTAAAATTCTTCAATTTTGCCAGTTTTTACCGATTTTTAAAAGGTGTGTGAAGTTTTTTCCTCGACATTCGAATATTTAAATGGGACCTTCACATAAAAATCGTTCGTAAATAGTTCATTGCGTTCCTTTAAGGAAAAAAATAGTTCGTTTTTGGGGGCCGAGATAATTTTTGTACTAAAAACAGTTTTTGTAAAATTTCCGCAAATAATAAAATTTTCAAAAAATTCTTTCACCAAAAAATCGTTCGTAAATAGTTCGTTCCGAATCGAGGAGAATATTTGCACTTTTTTTTAATTTTTGCAATTTTTTTTCAAAATCAAAATTTTTGATTTTGAATTTTCGAGCTCGAAAGAGATATGAAAAAAATTCTTTCACCAAAAAATCGTTCGTAAATAGTTCGTTCCATATCATATGATTTTATGGGATATTTTTTATTTTTTTT
>NW_022203580.1:0-1216 GCF_009176525.2 Contarinia nasturtii | reverse complement strand
TTTGAAATATTTGTATGAAAGGTGTGTCGAAATATATTTGTATCGCAAAACTAATGTCATATTCGGTTTTCTCGTACCCAAAAACCCCCAATACATATTTTTGGATGTTTAAGAATACATTAAATATCACTTTTGGGGGGGAAATTAAATTTTTCCCATGGATGGCCATGGGCATCACACCAGACATGACACGTTACTCTATCAACCAAAGTCGCTCAAAATCTAATGGTTTCTATTCCTCGGCACCCCCAATCATCCTGTGAAGTTAGATTTTGAATTACTTTTCTGGTTTGAAAGTTATCGTGTTAACAAATTTTTGCGTACAGCGTACAGCGTACAGCGTACAGCATACAGCGTACAGCGTACAGCGTACAGGATACCACGCACATACATTCGGACATCGAAAAAACGCTAGATTCGTGTTCCCTGGGTCCTAAAACACCCAGAAAACATGTTTTTTGAGGGTGTTAATTTTTCGACCGATTCCAATACTTTACCTTACACACTAGGTGTGTGCGGAAAAGTAAAACTGTCAAAAAATAGTTCACAATTAGTTCGTTCCATACATATAATTTTCTCACTTCTAACGTTTTTATTTAATTTTAAATGAACTCATATATTACATAGAACCTTCACATTCCTACAAAAAACTTGTAAAAATACATAAATTATAAAAGTTATATATAATTGTGACGAACTATTTACGAACTATTTTTCTGCATCATTTATTTATATTTTATTTAAAAAAAAAATTTAGTACAAATTCTTCATATAAAGATTTTTCGAAAAAATTACAAATAATTTATCGAAAGCTATATATATTTCAAACGAACTATTTTCGAACTATTTTTCTGCATCATTCGTTTTATATTTTATTGAAAAAATTTTTTAGTACAAAATCTTTCTATGCAATTTTTTTGAAAAAAATATAAATAATTCATTCAATTTTATATATATTTAAAACGAACTATTTCCGAACTATTTTTCTATGTTATTAATTCATTCACATATAACTAGTTTCAATCAAAACTCTTGCACTATAACTATAAACAGACTCAACACACGTGCAGTTGAAATGTCATTTGTGTTTACAGTGCAAAGAATTATGTGTTCGTTTGTATAGTGTGATATTTGCATTTCACTCTAAATTTAGAAAGAAAAAGAGTTGTTTTAATATATTTACCAATTTTTGTTCATAAATACTCTTTCAATACTT
>NW_022203579.1:2135-3217 GCF_009176525.2 Contarinia nasturtii | reverse complement strand
CTGAATTAATTCTGTCTTTGATAATTATGATTTTGAATTTTGATGTACATTTTTTTAATTCAAAATGTTATTAATCCATATATTTTTCCAACTAATAATTTTATTAGCATATTTTGATTTGATCTATTTTGTTTTAAATAATTTTATTTTCTTACCTTTGCTATAGTTAGTTTAACCGTAGATAAATTTAGTTCCATATTATTTAAATGAACATATACAAAGAAAGTTTAGAGACTAAATTCAAGCGTACGATATTTAAACACCAAAGAAGCATTTTGAACATTTTTCTCAGTGATAGTGAGCTTTATTCATAGACAATCCGAAAAAACATTTACAGTACACCGAACGGACCATTGTCTTCGATTTTTCTCAGTATGCGTCGAACCTTCAAAATCATGCTTTGGCAGACCGATTTGTCGATTTCTATCAACTTTCTCTCAATTTCATTCATCAATCGGAGCAAAAGGCCATCAAGAGACAAGTTTGACAAATGTTTTTTTTACACCGCTCTCAAAAACAAATTTTTACAATTAAAAACAAATTAGTAGATAAAAAAAATGTAAAACATAGTGCAAAGTGTTCATAAAAGTTAGCTACACTTGGAAAAATTGGAGTTCGCACAAAAATCACAGTGGGAAAAATAATTTAACCAAGTGAAAAATTTCGAATTGATTGTTGTTATTGTTTTACCGTAAAGAAAATTAGTTCTGTGCATTGCTGTGACAATCAATTTTGCAGAGGTGGAAAATTTGACGGCTTTTCATTGACATGCAAATTTTGTAAGCGGAAACTGTTCGTTAAATGCTTGAAAAAAATCACACATGTCACAAGAAAAATCAAATAAAGGAAGATGTATCAATATTCAAAGTAACTTTCAATGATGATTCATCATTTGCAGTCTCATGTTCTATGTGCAATATTAAAAATGAAGACAAACCATCGGAAGAAGATAAAGAACAATGCCAAAATGTGAGCCAGCTGTCATTGCTTGCAAATTTGTCAAACCCTGCGGCTATCATAACAAAACAACGTACGTTTAATTCATGATAAAAGGATTCAACCGAAAAATCAAATGATATAAA
>NW_022203579.1:0-2035 GCF_009176525.2 Contarinia nasturtii | reverse complement strand
AATAAGAGAAACATTTTTGGAATCAGCATCGCGAAGCATTTTTAGAATTAGTATTGTTAAATTGGACAATTTGTTATTTAATATTCGGTGAAATAGACTAAGAAAAATTATGTTATGAATATATATGGACACAGTCGATATCTGCTGCTCCGAAGTCGAAAAGACTGGCGGCTGGTATTCGATCGGGTAGTGTTTCATTGCAAATGATATTGTAAATGATTGTGATAAAATCAGTCTGTGATCAGACGGTGAATAAATAAATAATAAAAAAAAAAAAATAAATATAAAAATTATTTTATTTTATTTTTATTATTTCAATTATTTTGAATAATCAATACTTTTTTGTATTATCATCTTTTTTAATTTTTCCATTTCAATTTATTTAATTCTTATTTGCGATCATGCATGCGATGCAAATGTGCCGTTTGAGAGTTTGACGCACTCTGCTCAGTTATGACAAATGTAGGGTTAGACAAACTCTCAGTCAAAAACTGCTGGCTCACTCGTTATATGAAAAATTGACATGGTTCTTTTTGGATGCACAACAACATTTATTTTCAAAAAATGACATTGCCAAGGCCATAAAAAAGTGGATGAGAAAATTTTTAGTGCCGTAGAAGATGAAATCCGAACAACAATTGAACAAAGCAAGTTTGTTGATTCATCATTTATGACGACAACTATAAATAGTTCTTGCCAAACAGAAAAAATAGACAAGAATGAAGATGACACAAACGAAGAGAAACTAAGAAAAAAAAAACAAGCGAACAAACGAACGTAAAAAAAGGAAGAAGCAACGACAACAGCAACAAAAACAAGAACAAGAAGAAAAACAGCGGAAAAACAAATAAAAACAGCAAAAAGAAGAACAAACCAATGAACAAACAGGAACACAACAACAGTAACAGCAAAATCAAAGTCATCGAAATCAGCAGCAAAATCGACAGGAACCAAGAAATCAATATGCACACAGACACAGTTATCAATTCAGACGTTCTTATCGAAGAAACAATTGGGAGCTGACCGTCGACGTAGCCATTGGAATGATGGTTACCATTACTTCTTTGGTTTACGTTATATTGCTGTCTTGTATATTGGGTGTGTGCATTAATTTTAAAGGATTTTAGTGTTCAAAGATACATTTATTCTAGAACTAAATGAATGAGTACATAACTTATCGATTCCGCGTCGAAAGAATTCTTCATCTCTTGAAGCTATCCAATCATCGATCCATTTACGCACTTCTTCAGCATTTCGAAAGTGTACATCAGCTAGACCCATTTGCATTGATCGTAACAAGTGATAATCTGAAGGAGCAAGGTCTGGAGAGTACGCCGGTTGATCAAGCCGATCCCAACCGAAGTCTTCTAACTTTTTTTGACGATGGCTGCACGATGTGGCTTTGCATTTTCGTCGTGAAACATAACTTTGTTTTGTTTGCTCGCTATCAAAGGCCGTTTATTCTTCAATGCGTGCTCCATTTTGATTAATTGCGTTCGGTAGCGATCACCAGTACCCGTTTCATTTGGTTTTAGCAGCTCATAATATACGACACCTTTCAGATCCCACCAAATGCACAGCATGACCTTTTGGCATTGAATGTCTCGTTTTGGCTGCGAAGGACCTGGTTGGCCTGGATCAACATACGCTGCTTTACGTTTGGGGTTGTCATAATACACCCATTTTTCATCGATAGTAACAATTCGATACAAAAAACTGTGTTTTTTGTGCTCGGCAAGATTTTTTTGCATGCTTCGATTCGTGCTCTCAATTGATTTTCATTGAGTTGATGTGGCACCCATTTTCCCAATTTTCGGATCTTTCCCATTGTATGCAAATGTTTAGAAATGGTTGCTAGGTCGACATTAAACGCCATTGCAAGTTCTTTTTGAGTTTGACATGGATCTTTTTATTTAAAGATATATACTTCTTTTCACTTTTATGTAAAGCGTCGAAATCAATACTCACAAGTTGAAATCGATGGAGTATGCTTGGAACCATAAGTTTCCGACAATAATCGATGGCTCTCAGCGGC
>NW_022203578.1:975-4663 GCF_009176525.2 Contarinia nasturtii | reverse complement strand
GTAACATCAAGTTGTTCTCATTTTAAAATAAATGTTAGTTAACGACACAATGGAAATAGAACAAAAAGTGAAGGTGTTTTTATTGTTACTGTTACAATTGACTCTCTTCGTGAAGTATATAGGCTAATTTTTCTTTTCGAATTTCCTCAAAAATATCTGATTTCAAATTAATTAGCAAAATATCTTCCAATAATTCGTTTGATATATTGCCACGGCGTTGAGAAAAGATAAACTCTAGTGTTGAAAAATCTCGTTCTATTTGCACTTCTGTCGGTGGTGTAGCATACAAAACACTAGCAATTTCATACAATTTTGAGCTATTTTCCTTTTCAAGTTCCCAATAATTGAGAATTGATCCGTTGAGGTCAAGATGTTTTGGTTGAAAAGACTCGATGATTGTTTTAATATCACTTCCAGTGGTGCTTTGTTCAGATTGTGTCGGCAATTCAAGCGATTCATTTGGTGTTGTTGACAATGAATTTCGTTCCAAATATTTTTTGAGTCGACCTGGACTGTCAAAATCATCGTTTACGACACGTTCACTGGATACTGACATGATGATGGAATTTTTTGGACTAGTTGTTTCGCTTACTGCGTTTTTTATTTCTTGAATGCGGCAATACAAGTTTGATAAAAATTCTATGGCTCGTGAACATTTTTCTTCATCTCTCGTGATTTCAGATCGGAAACGTGGATCGAGATACAATGAAGATTGTAAAACGGGATTAATAAAAATTGTCTTCTGTCTTTCCTTTATAGCTTCGTATAAACATGCACCAAAACCTGTTCGCACTTTTCTTGAGAAAGCTTGCAAATAAAGTCGCATTTTAGTCCAAATACCGTATGCATCCGATAAAGTCAAATCCTCCCTTTGTAGTTGAATGGTTCGTTTGAATGGATCTTTAAGAACTAACATCAATTCTACCAAAGTGTTCCACTTGTGCAAAAGTAGTTGACATGACTTATGTCCTTTCATTCCCAAGTGCTCAACATTTGCCTTTCGATCAACTATATCAGACATCTTTTATACATTCAAAGAGACACATTTAAAAATTATTAGTTTTGTCAACTGAAGAAAATTAACAAAGTTAATATTTTGAGTATTCGGCTACATAAAAAATTAAGTCAAGTGAAAATATACCATCATGTACAAAGATCCCCAGCGTGTTGCTACTTCAAGACGTGGCTTGACATGTTTCAATCCATTATTTCTCAGTTCATGCATCGTTGAATCCAATCTGAGGTACACAGCGACTTTTTTGCATAATTTCATTACATTTCGATCTGATTGCGATGTTGCTTTGATACCATCCTTTATACCTAGTTGAAGTGTGTGATCGGCACAGTTTACGCCATTTACATTCCAAATGACGTTAACTCCAGCGTTATTGAGATTTTCAGTAATTACAGAAAGAAGTGTTTCATTCTCTTCAATAGCAGCTTCATTTGGTTCATCATCGGCATCACGAAATAAAATATCTAATGCCTCGTCGTCCGACATTTCGTTGAGTGCCAAATATTCTTCGATTTCTTGATCAATTCCTTCATCGTTCATATCATTACGATTTGTCGCCGTGACTACTCTGACCAATGTTTCATTTCGGCTCTGATCAACTGTATTTTGCAATTGTTCTTGCGCCGTTGTCAGTTTGCGCCGTTGTCAGTTGTTATGGTTACTATTTGTCGAAGGTCGATGCTGAATTCACTGAATCTTTTGCATATCACATCAGCTAAGTAAACGCCAGTATGCGATTCTTCAAGTTGGATGACACCAATTGATCGATATGTGTGTTTTCCATTTAGTATATACTGTATGCCGAAGCCCAAAAAAGAACGGTTACGTTTCAAAACAGCGTCAACAATCAATGATACTGCACGATTTTTAACATCTGATGTAATCTTCTCACGAGTTTTTTGCGCAATATCACGTAACAGGTCTTTGACTTCGTCCAAATTTTTGCTTTGCAAATGTACTTCGCGACCGGCATTACGAAGTTCGTTCAAAGTGCGCTGGTTCATACGGAGAATCGCAGTATCATAAATATTTGAAAATGCGCGCCCATTAACTGTTACAAGCTCTACGCACTTTAATAACAAATCAAGCCGTTTTTGTTCAATAGAATCGCTCACATTTTACATTTACGCGTAAACATCACTATGATTTTTTAAATGAGACACCAAATTGCTTCTTTTTGTCCCATCACGTTCTTCTTTACAATGAACACACTTATATTTCTTTTTGCCATCTTCTGTTCCACGTAAGAATTCAAAATGTTGAATCGCTGCCTTTGTTTTATTCATTTTTCGTTTCTTCGCCAAAGGTTCCATTTTTCTCAGTATAGCAACTTACTTTAAATTCGACAAGATTTGTGATTTGACTTCTTACTTAAATCGCGCCAAAACCCAAATTAATATGAACCAAATACCAGACGTACTGGCGACACGGTTATGCTATAAGTTGCATTTGTAATCGATTCTACGGTGACCACACATATACATGTATACATAGCAGCCTTCAAAGGGTTTCAATAATATTTGAAATCGATTGTTTCAAGTCTGTATTAGTGTTTAAAAATTGCTTAATTTAGCACTATCTCATATTGGACAAGCAACAGTTTTGTGATTGTTTTCGGATGTATTTTATTATGCTCAGAACATCCACTCCAAGCCGTTTGATAGTTGCGGCATAATTTTAGAGCACCATTTTATGGAGAATCCCATCCATTCCCTTTCAATGAGCAAATATGGTATAAGGTTTTAAACATGAAAAACAATTAATAAACGATGAGCAAATCTAAGCATACACAAAATAGATGTGGTTGTGGTAGTAAAACAGCGACTATTCGCAAAATGAATATCACACGCATTAGACATCTCATGACAAAATAAATGATCAAATGATTTATTGAAATTGATTCTTCTTATTTATTTATTTTTTAGTCAGTGGTATATCACAAATGACAATTATCAATTCTTTAAAATTATTCTAAAGTAGAATTTAACTAGGAAATCTTTTAATCTTTTTAATTTTTTATGTTTTCAAATCTAATAAATATACTAAAAATTTGTACTCAATTTGTACTTTCTCAATGTACCAAATTGTTTTTGAAAATGTACTAAAAATGTACTAAAAAGCAAAAAAATATTTTTTATGCAGATCAAAACGATTGTTTGATGACTATTTTGAAACGGCCTATATATGTCAATTTTAATTGCTAGGTGTACAATCAATATAAAATATTGTTCAATTAAAAATAGTGAGTGAATCGGTAAGAACAGAATTTGAAACTTGGCTGATAAAAATATTTTTTTTGGGGCAATTGTATATGGGCGCTATTTTTTAAACTAATTTAGTATTTTTCTGTTTTCATATTGGATTAAAAAAATGTGATATTCCGCAATTGATTCACAAAAAATTATTTTTATGGGCAATTTTAAAATAGACCATTTTGCGATCCAATATAAAAACAGAGCAATATTGAATTGGATGAAAAATGTTTGTCCAATGTTTCTCACAAAAATTATTTTTATTAGTCAATTCTGAATCGGACTAGAAAAATGTGCCATTCGGCTCATATTTATAAAATCGATATACAAAAATGTGCTATTTCACAATTGGCCAACGGAAATAATTTTTGTAAGCCAATTGTGAAATAGCACATTTTTGTATATCGATTTTAGAAATATT
>NW_022203578.1:0-875 GCF_009176525.2 Contarinia nasturtii | reverse complement strand
GCCAATTGTGAAATAGCACATTTTTGTATATCGATTTTAGAAATATTGGCCGTTTCAAAATCGACCATAATAATTAATATTTATGAGCCAATTGAGTTTTTCTGCAAAAAAAATATTTTTTCAAGTCAATTCTGAAAACAGAACACTATTAAATTAGCTAAAAAATGTATGTCAATTTAGAATCGGTCCGGAAAATTATCTGAATGAATTTCAAATAAATATGGAATTAAAAATTATTCATCAATTAATAAAAAGCTTTGAAAGTGAAACATTTTTATTCAAATTTCGTGCATATTTTATAAAATTTGTCTGTCATTGAATATTGTGATTTTTATAAAGCCGATTTTCAACGAGCCCATTTTTTATGCTGCGTCGGTTTTACTTAAATCTCCATTTGAAGCAAACAATGTACGTCGGCATCGCTTAAGTCCAACAGCAAACGAAACATTCTTCATTGATCTGGCCTTTGCTGTTTTGGACCGAGTCATCATGCCAAAGGCTTGCTTGGAAGCTGTTTTCTTTCGGGTAAAACAAAAATCGTCATAAGTTTTACGAAAAATAGTATAAATTATACAAAAAATGACATAAATTTTACAAAAAAAATCATAAAAATTACTCCAAAATTGTCATAAAATTTCCTCAATATCGCAATCCAAATTTCCTAAAAAAGTAATAAAATTAATGAACAAACCGTCATAAATACTGCAAAATTAAACATAAAATTCTACTAAAAGCAGCATAATTCGTTTCGGTTCGAAAGAAGAAAAGAGAAAGAAGATAATGAAATTTTATTTTGGATTCCTTAGCACAATCCATAGATATGATATTTTGGATGTATATTCGAATGTCCGCACATGTGAAAGTCGAAACTGGGG
>NW_022203577.1:0-3065 GCF_009176525.2 Contarinia nasturtii | reverse complement strand
CAGTGAGAACTTCGAACGAAGTGTTTTGTACTTATTCATATTTACGGTAAAAGATACGTAATTAATGCATGTTGTGGAGAAAAAATGTTCATCTTAGGGATGTAAGACATTTTATTTTTTTTTAGATAATCTGTGAATGGAAAAGATTTTTAGAATATTTCTTCTGGATTTTTCATCGCTTCCATTTGAATTTCGATGAATATGCCAATATTTTGCTGTTTAAAAAATACATATTTTGAATACGTACCAATACCATGCCGGGGCGGCTGTCGTCTCATTCGACCAAGACTTCTGTTTCTTGTGTTGGTTTGCTGAAATTTTAATAAGAAAATTGTAAAATGATTTTTTCCGGAGGGAAAATGCCGTTTTAAATTTTATATTGTAATTATAATTTTAAATTTTGTGCTTCTTATAATAGACGCCATCATGAAATATATAGAACACAATATTGGAACGATCTATTAGACGTAAGAAACAACATACCAAAAATAAAGTAACAATAGATACCAAATTGACATCACATAGCTTTAAAACCATTATTTTTACACTATAATCGAAAGAATTTCATTAATAATAAGATATCGTTGTTTCAGGAGGTCAATTTAGGTATCTTTGTGTAACATAAAGTAACTATTCGACCATATTTGTACATTTCCCAATGTTCAATAAAAATGTCATTCTTCTAAATATATGGAACGTCCAAACGTTTAAAGGTACAATCAATTATTTTTGGTTAGCTTAAAAGTCCAGAATTGACTGTTCAATTTCGTTCAGATGGCAAAGATGAATTGGAAACTATGACGCACAATTTCGTTTTATTTTGTGGATTTATTTTGGAAATGTTGTTAACTATACACAGAAAGAAAATATCAGCCGACGCCATACGCAAAACCGACTGGTACGTATGCTCATACGTTTTTACATCTTTTACATCTATTACCATACGATTTTTCGACTGTGTGAAGATACGCACAAAGAGTAACGAATCAGTCGAAAAATCGTATGGTCACTAGATGTAAAAGATGTAAAAACGTATGAGCGCACGTACCAGTCGGTTTTGCGTATAGCGTCGGCTGATATTTTCTTACTGTGTAACACTTTTCAGAATTTTACTTTTCCGCACACCTAGTGTAGGAAAAATCTAATAGTGTAGGAAAGGTATTGTATTAGGCCAAAAAATTAAAGTCACCCCAAAACATGTTTTCTATGCATATTTAATGCAGAAAACACGATTGGATATAAATCTTCTTCCAAAAACTCAATTCAAATTCTGACTTTACATGATAATTTGGGACTACTAGGAGACGTGCTGATTCGTTTTTGAACAATATCTGTTGACCGGTGTAATTTTTTTTGGTCCGAATGGAGTACCCACATCCATACATTTTTTGATCATTTTTCTACCATTTTGGTGACACGATGGTTTCGTGCTCAGACATGAAATTCAAAATCTTGGGCACAAATTGACTTTTAAAAAAATTCACCGTGTTTTTTTTTTTTTTTTTTTTTCAAAACATACAGCGCAGGGTCCGAAATTCAAAACCGGAAAAAATGATATGAGATTGGTTCGGAGCGAGTTCCTATCGAAATGAACAATTGCACCACCCTAGTGCGTACCTACGGAATCAATGTTTCTCATTCTTCCATTCTCTTATTCGCAAAACAACGACTCCGTAGGTACACTGAAACATGTGTTGTAAAGTAAGACATTGTATACAATCGCTCTTATTTTGTGCAGTTTAGACAACATTACTGAACATACCAAACACCTTTCATGAAGAATTTAAATTTTATTGTAGCTTCAAACAAGTCTAGTTTTATGAAAATCGCCTAAGTCACTTGAGGTATAATTGAACAAGGACAGGAGGAGGAAATTTTTTTAAGCCTAGCATATAAAGAGAAGTGTTTTCAATTCATTCTTGGGCTGTAATTAAAGTATGAACTGTCAACCACAAAAAGTGGTTGATATCTCTTATAGAGCGTTTTCTACGTTGATCAATTGGTCATCACCTCGAAATCCTTGCAAATTTTTATAAAATCCAGTACCTCATTTTCCTATTGAGACATTTTTCATATTCGAAAAGTGGAAATAGAGCTAGAGAGAAAAGTGCATTATGTTATTTTTTAGGACACAAAAAAAGTATAATATTTCAAACTTGAAAAAGATTCAAATAAAAGGAAAGAAGTGGAAAGAATGAGAAATGCTCTAGTTAAGAATTGAAAAGATAAAGGTATTCTATTCGAGTGGTGATTTATTGAACATTCGTTGGAGTTTGGCGGCCGATAAATCTATCTCTTTATTGTGAGTAAAATGTCTCTGATGTTCTTCTATTTCAAGAATAAGTGAATCATTCTAATACTATCTTTATTTATCAACAATATTAATTTTTAATAATAAGTAAATATCATATACATTTCATTTGATGTTTATAATCATCGAACTGAGTAAAAAATATCAATTCGTACATTGGGAATTAATTTCTAGCCCGGGAAAATACGGGAAAATTATATTCACAAGTTTTCACGGTGATTTAAGTTACTGCAACCATACATAGACAATAATTTCAGTTTATTCCCAAAAAATTCGGTTCAACCAAGAAAAGTAATTCAAAATCTGACTTCACAGGATGATTGGGGGTGCCGAGGAACAGAAACCATTAGATTTTGAGCGACTTTGGTTGACAGAGTGACGTGTCATGTCTGGTGTGATGCCCATGGCCATCCATGGGAAAAATTCAATTTTTCTTCCAAAAGTGATATTTAATGTATACTTAAACACTCAAAAATGTGTATCGGGGGGTTTTTGGGTACGAGAAAACCGAATATGATATTAGCTTTACGATACAAATAACTTTCGACACACTTTTCATACAAAAATTTCAAAATGGATTTTTGTATGGAAGCAATGCCTGTATGATATCGTATTGAGCTGAAACTTTTCACAGATTATTTTCATCACAAGAAAATACCATTCCGAGAGTTTGAAGACAGTTCAATGCATATTAGGGGTAACTCCCGAACAAAATTTTGTATTTTTCGCTCAAAAACGAAATTTTGTATGGGAA
>NW_022203576.1:0-3082 GCF_009176525.2 Contarinia nasturtii | reverse complement strand
AGACCGCTGAAATGAATAAAAATTCAACATGATAAAAATGTAAATAAAATACTAACTTGATAGGACTTCCAATAAAACGGGAACTTATTTGCTTTGAAAATAAAACACCACCGTGCGCAGCGTAAAAATAAAAGTTCAACATGTTTAGAGTGAAAATATAAGACCAACATGAATCATGTTGCTCTTTTATTTTCATCTCAGTTTAGTTGGTCATTTATTTTTACCGATTTCATGATTGAGATTTTTTTATATGAAAATTTGAGCTCACTTTTATCCTAACCCATTCATATATGAACGATGAAAGAAACAAAAATTGAATTTGTGAAATGCAACGATTTGGTCTACGAGAGAGAGACCGACCGATCATACACGTTTATGTATTGAGCATTCTGTGCCTAGTTCAGACGTTAACAACAAACCATGTAAACAATACGTAAAAGCGAATCTGACGACGAAACGAAAAAAAGAAACAACAACAACAACAGCAGCAGCCACACCAGACTAACAAATTGGCAATTGCAAAAAAAACGACGTTTTCAAGAAGAAAAAAAAAACAACGCTGTAGAAATGAACGAGTAACAGTCAATGTGTGTAACACAGCGTATCCGTTGTCGTTTGTTCTTTGGTGTGTACGTGCAATTCACGTCATAAGTGATGAGTGAGAGAAAAAAATGAGATCCAACACAACACATACAATTTGCTGTTGACTTTGTGTATTTCCATATTGTTTCAAATTCATTTACGCGATTACGACAACAACGAAGATCTGCTTGTTGTGTATGGTTAGTAGTGTTTGTGCTGTGTGTTCATACATCGTGCAGAAGAATATTTTTTGTCGATGCATCTTCGAAAATATGGCGATTCGTTAGAAAGTAAAGAATACTCTCAATGTACGCTCGCAAAAATATCGTTTTTTGCTTCGATTTTTTCTGTACAATTCATTTCAACCACAAGTGAATATCTTCCAGTTTAACAACGATAACTATAGTAAATTAGTGTTACCAATCCGAATATATGAATTAAATAAACGAAAAAAAAATTGAGGGAGAAAAAGCGAAACGGAATATAAAACGTTGTGTATGTCCCCAGCATTATATAGAAAAGTTGAAAACAAGAAAAAAACAAACGAGTTTAAATGAGACGCGAACGGAATTCAGTGGAAAAATAAAATAAAAACAGAAGAAAAAAATCGATGAGCGAAAAAAAGATCACACAAATGAGTTCGAGTTTAAACCGAGTGTTTGTGCTGCGTAATCCTTAGCATTTAAAGATTATTTCGTATTCGATGTGATTTCATATATTCATTGGAGTGGATGTTTTATAATCGCCAAGCTGTTAGGAATCGCGCAAAAAAAGAAAGAAAGAACATAAAATAATCGAATCAACAGCGTAACATACTATATAAAAGGGAATTATCACCACCACCACCACACAAACGACGTGTAAAAATTCAAGCATTTTTTCTACTTCTTCTACTCGTTGTTTTGCGTCAAGTTGTAAATCTTACGGGTGCCTGATGGTTTCATTTTATTGCACTTGTCTCGAATGTAGCAAAAAAATTGTTTTTGATCGCTTTGCGCATTTTCGCTACTTCAGAGTGTGAATGATAAATGAACGACGACGCGGTTGCTATTAGAGTCTAAGAGCCCCTCACATCTCACATTCTATCTCTATCTCGGTCTCTCGCGCAATTGTGCTCACAGAAAGAAAAGAAAAATCATGTAATGTGGCCGTAAATCATATATACAAGTATATACAGATCGCGCGCTCCTGCCGCTTGATATTAATCGATCGTAACATAATCTATATATTATTATTTATTTTATTTTTTTTGTTCACGTGAAATCGAATATTTACCATTCGGAAACAAAAACTGGGAAATTCAAAACCAACAGCAACATCACTCATCAAAAGAGTGCAATTTCATGTGTTTTGTATGTGAATGCTACCAAAGTAGCAGAGAATTATTTCCAGCTGGGACTACAAAGTTGCAAAAATAGCAGCAGCAACTGCAGTGACATCAGAATTGAAAATCACACGTAACCAATCAAGAAAACAACACTATCAACATGGATAACAACGGCGGTGTGATTGTCATTCTATTGTTTTTGTTGATCGGCCTCATTGTGATGGGTTGCTATTTGATCTATTGGAATTGGAGTCACCGCAAGGAACAATCTGCAAATGGCAGCGATAACACTGGCAACGGAAATGCATGCATTTATGAAAAACCCAATCACCGCCCTGGATACAATCGGTCAAGTAAATGGATAAGCACTATACACACTCAATAAACTTTTTGTTATTCCACACTAATTCTATCTTAATCGATACGAAGAGTGCCTTATTTTTAGATTTATTATATTACTTCACAATAATTTATTTTGCAATCGACGATCACCGAACACAAAAATTCACATTTTTCTTATCTTTTCTTTTTTTGCTTTAGCTTCGTTGATTATTACAGCTAACGCTCATCCATACACCAGCTCTGATGCAGAAAATGGATCCATTGTTCAAAAGCCATAAAACAAGCTAGCAAAAGCAATTTGACTTTGACTTGGGATTCGATTTTTTTTTTGTAAAATTAACGAGAGGAACTAATTTATGATGGCGAAAAGAGCACAATTTAGAATAATTTATAATCATTCAAAATATCAAAAATGTGTATACTCTACATTCTTGCAGCGACAAGTATTTTTTATATATATTTTTCTCGACTTTTTGTAATTTTACTTAAAACCCAAGTGAATCAAATACGATACAATATTCTTCAGCTCGGCACTCACATATAAACACATATATATCTCGTGCATGTAAATCATTCGATCAAGTTATACTTTTTTCACTTCATTTTTTAGACGAAATGAAAATATACATATCTATAGAGAATGAAAATAACAGCAAATATATTTTATAAACGGTATACCGTAATATGTTTGGCATTTTTTTGAACATTTTAATAATGATAATAAAAAAACTAAACAGAAAAATGAAAACGCTTTTACGTACACCTAACCATTTATAAGGCAATATTTGGGTGTTTTTTAAAATTAAATGGTTGTGCCTTTTATACGAGACA
>NW_022203575.1:0-3636 GCF_009176525.2 Contarinia nasturtii | reverse complement strand
AAGGATGCCTCAATCTCACGGTATGTGACATGACGATCTTGCTTTATCATGTTTCTGACAGCATCGATAGTTTCTGGAACAACAACCGATTTTGGACGACCTTCACGGAATTCGTCGATGAGCGAATGACGACCACGATTGAATTCAGTAAACCAGTGATATACAGTGGCCTTGCATGGAGCTTCATCGTCAAAGACCAAATGAAGTTGATCAAAACACTGTTGTTGAGATACACCCAATCCAAAGTCGTAGTAAATTATCGCACGAAAATTTTCAAGAGTAAAATTTATTTTTTTGTTGAGACGCAATTTAGATGTCACTGTAAACAATACAAATGGCGCGCGTATGACAGAACGTTCTGAGATCGTTCATGCTACCAAATATTAAACTTAACGAATTTGACAATGGTTTGTATCGGACAACACAATTCTAGAAATATATGGAGCAGCCCTCGTATGAGCTATGCGGAGTTTCAGAAGTCAATGACCTCATTTAGTGCCATCTATGGCTGTAAAACTGAATTTTGAACCTTTTCTTGAAAGAACCATATTTTGAAGACAGGTAGACCGATTTTCATACTTTGACATTTTTCTTGATCTATGGCTCAAGGTACAGTTGGGCATTTTCGGTATCTTATTATTCATCTTATTATCTTATCATTCTAATAAGATCAAACTATATTATTACTTATTATTTTTTTGCACTAATAAGTATAGTAATAAGTATAGTTATTAGAATGTTACTAGTCAGAAGACTAATAAGATGCATGTATCTTATTAGTATCTCCATAAAATATATTCCATATATATTATTCGAGTAATTTTATACAGGAATTACATTTTGGAAGTTCTGGAAACCAGGCCAAATCCTGAAAGTCCACCAATCAGCCAAATTCTACCGGATTTGGATTTTAGGCCAAAAAGTAGTTGGCTGTATGGTGATCATTTTGTGAACACAAATTTGCTTATTTTTGCCGATTTCCCATTGGAAATTCGAGAAAAATCGACCGGAAGTTTTTTTGTGATTTTGACTGCCTTACTGCTGTTTTTCGTGTTTCAGTAGTATTTGCTTCTAGTAACACCAATCGAAATATACTGATGAGAAACTATACTAATAACTATACTAATAAGATACATGCATCTTATTAGTCTTCTGACTAGTAACATTCTAATAACTATACTTATTACTATACTTATTACACTAATAAGATGACATCTTATTACCAGTTATTAGAAATTATTAGTAATAAGTAATAACTATCTTACTAGTCTGATGTTATTAGTTCCAACTGTAGCTCAAGGGCTTTCGAACCATACATGAACCGAGGCTTCTAGGATTTCGTATATTTCGTGTATATATAGCGAGTTCGACTTTTCAACATACTAATGTGGTTTTGTCACTCGCAAGAACTGTCGTCCGCTGTGATGTACGTAAATGTGTGTGCCAATCGAAAATAAAAGCATTGTGCGCGCCGCACACAGTTTGTGAGTGCGAAGTCTTCTATGTGCGAGCACCTCCAGTGTGAAAAACGCCACTCTGCATATTTTGCTAATGGAAGCAAATTATCACGCATACAAACTAAACCCAGGAATGTTTATATACAAATCACGACAATATGTCGCATCTCGCAAACAGTATGCGGCATTCGCGAATGGCTTCGAATGAAATAAACGAATTTTCATAGATGTTGATGCGAATGAATATACTTTATTTCATATATTTTACGTATTAAATAGGAAAAGTTCATATTTTGCGAATAAACTGCGTTTCACGAATAGTAGAAAGCCCCTAGGCCAAAAACTAAGCTATAAACTACAGGGTGGGTCAGAATAACTGAAGGGTTTTTACTTAACATTCTTACGACAGTACAATGACTTTTGATTCACCCGGTCTTGCACCGCTATGTTTGTTGATCCTAAGCCTAACTATTATGATAATGCGTATTTTGATTCATTTATTTGAGACGCAATAACAATGGATGTGAAACGTCAACTCATCTTAAATTTTCACAAACGCGGTTTTCGAAACATTGATATTTTCCGACAGCTACAAAACGAACAGGTTTGCATGACATTTATTGAACGTACTACAAACGATACAAGGAACGTGGAACTGTCGACATACAAAAAAAACCGGGAGAAAAAGATCCGTTCGTACAAAAGCACTCATCAAACAAGTCAAAACCAAAATTCGCCGAAATCGCCAAAGAAGTGCCAGAAAGCTGGCTCAAAAGCACAATATTAGCCGGTCTTCGATGCGACGTGTTTTAAAAGAAGACTTAAACACGATACCTCTCAAAAAAGCCGTCGACATGGTCTTACGATCAAAAATATTCAAGCCAGAAAACAAAAATGCAAAGAACTGTTGCGCCCGCACGCCAATTCAAATATCGTTTTTTCGGATGAAAACTTGTTCTTGCTACAGCCAAGTCTCAATGCACAAAATGATCGTGTGTACGCAGTGTCTGCAATAGACATTCCTGAATACGAAAAGACCGTTGAAAGATTTCAGAATGTTCCAAAAGTGATGGTTTGGGGCGCATTTTCGGCCGATCGAAAATTTCCTCTGGTTTTCATAGAAATAGACGTAAAAATCAACGCTAAATTTTATAAATAAGAAATATTGTGCAAAAACTTGTTGCCACAAGCTAAGAGATTGTTTCGAAACGAACCATGCGTGTTTCAGCAGGATGGCGCACCTGCACATCGAGCTAAAACAGTGCAACAGTGGTTACGAACAAATTTGGCCGATTTCATTGACAAAGATTCATGGCCGCCATCGTCTCCCGACTTAAACCCATTGGATTTTTTTGCTTGAGGCTACATGACATCGAAGCTCAATAGTCTAAAGATTACGGAGGTTACCAATTTGAACACATTCAAAAAAAAATCGTAAAGATTTGGAACGATATTCCCATGACTCGTTTTCAACACGTCTGAAGCTGGTAATCAAACAAAATGGTGCAAGAATCAAATCCAAAGGCTAAATCTAAAAATTTATATTAAATCCTACTAGAAAAAAAAATATATATTTCATTTTATTAAAAAAATGTGTTTTTTAGAGCCAAAAATACACCCTGTATATACTGCATAGCTCATAACTGGAAAAAATTCTTATTGATTGTGAAAATTTGTTTTCTTACGGTTACTATGGCGCATTCACTTGTGAGATCTCGACTGACATGTCCATTTCAGTGTAACAACATTTAACACTGCTATTCAACCACCGTTATCTTTAAATTTTACATTTTCTGCTCTTTTGGGTTTTCGCGTTTATTTTGCTGCATTTTTGGTTTTCTGCGTTTATCATTTCAGTGTTTCCGCTTTTTTATTTTCTGCGTTCCGTGAAGCTACTGTTCCCCAAACTTCCTTTTGTTTAGTGGGCACAGAATTATTTACTGAATTCCAGTTTGAAAATTTAAAACACTTTGTTTTTTTTTTTAAACGTTATAAATGCTTTCTTTATTTTTATCTACTTGCTCGATGACAAATTTTAACCAAATAAGTTTAGATAGTTCTCTTCTCTTTAACTGAGAGAATAGCAAGTTTGTCGGAATTATAACTTCTGAGAGCAAACCAGTTTTGGGACCAGTATATAAATAAAATCTGCATCCCCACCAGCGACAGAGAAAAGAAC
>NW_022203574.1:0-7948 GCF_009176525.2 Contarinia nasturtii | reverse complement strand
TTCTGACTAGTAACATTCTAATAACTATACTTATTACTATACTTATTAGTGCAAAAAAGTAATAAGTAATAATATAGTTTGATCTTATTAGAATGATAAGATAATAAGATGAATAATAAGATACCGAAAATGCCCAACTGTAACCTTCAGTGTGAAAAATACAACTTTGAATGTGTGATAGTCATATAAACTCGCCTCACAGTGCATCGAAAAGATTTGACGAAAATGTTGAAAAAATCGAATTTCTTCCGTAGGTCAGTGTATTATTCAGACCACATCAAAATCAGGCATTAATTAGATTCCAGATTTGAGATTTTCTGATGAAACTTTTGAAACAATAAATAAAACGTTTTGTTTTTTTTTTTCATGCAATTTCACCTTTTAATTTGCTAAACCACGAATTTCTATTTCTGAGCATATATAGCCACTGACAATAATAATAATTGTTTGAAAATTCTGAACCATTTTGAGTGGTCTTAATATTTGAATTGTTTGTTATTGTTTTTACTACTTTTTTTCTCTAGTTGGACAACCATATATTTGACATCAATATGACTAATTAATGTTGCTATAAGTCTTTGATCGTTCGATGTTTTACATTTACAACCTACACATTAAATATACATTTATGTTTATTGAAACATTTTGAGATTGAAACCATTAAAAGCAGCATGGTATCTATGTTTTGTGTTTATGCGTTTGTGTAGCAGGAATGGTCAACGAATATTCCTGGTATTTCTTAAAGATCGGAGGGAGGCAAAAAATCAACAGCTTACGAAAGCTAAAATTTTATCAATTGATATTTGAATGTTTTTATTTGTTAAGAAACCATTCCAATACTTCATCATTACAGCCTATTTATTCTTATATGTACGATGTTTGTGCTCATTATAACGTGTATTTTATTTATTTGGACATATTTAAACTCTATTTCATATTTCGTGAATACTGCCAATTTGTAAAGACTGTTCAAACTTCATTAAAAACTGAAAATAATAACTCATGTGAGTTATGAAAATTCAGTGTTCTTTGCAGAGCGAATATTTTTCGTCACAAATTCGTCGATGACGCTAGTCTCTCTGGTGGAATTTAACGAAAACACTCGTTTTCTAGACCAGAATGGACGATTGAAAAAGTAAAATATAAAAATAAGATTGCTAATTTTTTCGGATGTGCCTGAAAATAGCCAATTAAAAAAAAAATATATTGTTTTTGTTTTGACAAATATTTATTGCAATTTTTTCGGAACCAATACAAATAAATCAGCTTAAATAAATGTTTTGTTTTTGTTCTTCGTTTTTTTATTTATATTTTCAATTGGTATAATAGACAAAAAAGAAAATTAAAAGTAGTGTGAGAAAAAACACCAAAATAAATTAATCAAAAAAATTCACAAGTCTAGCTATTAAACCAAGATACATCTTTGATTTTTAAAATGATTGATTTTGACTGAATTACAAAGAATGAAATAATACTGAGATTAATATCCACAAGAGAAAATGTTTTGAGATGTGTTTTTTTTTCAGCAAAATTCAATTTAAAAAAAAATGATAGTTCCTTTTCTATAGTGTTATTTATCGATTTCCACAAGAACGAAAAATATTACTTCTTCAGCGTCCATTAAAAAAAACTAACTATAACATATTTATCGTTATTTAAAAAACGTTTTTTTTGTTTGTATTCTAAAAGTATAATAGATAGCAAGTTTTTTTCGTAATTTTTTCATTAGTTTTTCTTTAATACGTACATTTAGATTCATGAACAAAAATCGTTTAGTTTTGTATTTATATTTGAATTTCTGTGGTGATTCACTGGGTTTGGAAGAATAGATTTAAAAAATCGAAAATTTCTAACCAAATTTGAAAATTGGAGAATTTATATACATTTTTTATATTACCGATTAATGCAAGTTAATTTGGATGTTTGTTTGGCGAGACTGATATAAAAATGAGAGTATAAAAAAACTTTAGGAATTTGTGTAATGCGACAATTTTCCCTTTTTTTCAAAAAATGAAATACCACAATGAGAGCAAGTAACAGAAAACTATGATACCTAGGTATATACTACATTTATTAAATCACATGTGGTAGGAGGACTTATTACGTTTTTTGTAATCTTCAATAGGGCATATTTTAGTATATTGTTGATTTTTCCTTTAAAATACGTCACGTTTTGATCTAATACTGGATACTATTAATTTTCGATAATTGAAATCAATGGATATGGACTGTTGTGTATGTGTGTATGTATTATAGAGATTGTATGAGTGTTTATAAATGTTAAATTATTTATTATGAGTCGAAAAATATTTAAAATTTTAATGATATACACACATAACCGTCATGATAGTTTGTATTTTGTATGCATTCGACTTAAAAAAAAAAAAATCATTGCATAAAAATCACTTGAACGTGTGTGTTTTTCCTTCATCATTTCTTTCTTTAAATTGGGATCGAATTTGCAGTTTTCATTTTATACGAGGATGATTTGTTAAATAAACTCTTTAATATAGATTATAATTTTTTACAGCTAATCATTATTATTATTGTATGTATAAGAAATCACAAATTTTTTATTAAATTGTTAGTTTTTTATGAGTCCTTTTTTTTCTTTTCTTTCGTTTTAAATATACAATACAGCTATTCACCAAACCGATATGGCTGACTAAGAGTAAAAACGATTTCGTGTTTATTTGTTTACTGGGTTTTTGCTCTCAGCCACTCATACATCTGCATTTCATGTGACTTCATTATTTTCTATTTCTTTTTCAAATAATGTTCATGTGGTTGAATTTGATTTAATAAAGAACAGAAACACAGTGGAAAGAAAAGCGATATTACTTTGATTGGGTGGAAAGGAAACATTTTTTTTTTTTGAGTGACGCAAAGCAACATATAAACTGGCCACTAATTTTAAGCCAATATTTTTCACATATGTACGTCACAAAATGTTTAGTTTTAGCAAAAAACCCATCTTTCTTCATTTCTTATGAAGGCTTTTAGATCGATCGACATTTTTTTTTATTGAATGTTTTGGGTATTAAACACTGTGAAATAGAAACGAGAGTGAGAGATGAAAAATAAAGAAAAATAGAAAATGAGAGCGTTTTAGAGAAAGAGAGAGAGAGAGAGAGAGAGAGAGAGAGAGAGAGCAAAGAAGTTGAAGAAGTTTCTACTTTACACCAAGCTAAAATGACATTCACATATAGTCAAGCGGTGTACATATTTAAGAAAATTAGTCATGATTTCATATTATTCATTCGTGCATCTCCTAAATCACTTTGATTGTATTTTACAAAATAGACATTCAGATGATTTGTTTAGAAAAAATTAAAAAAAATTACCGACAATATTTATTATTATTTTTTTGTTCTTGCTTTTTTGAAGCAATGATTTTCGCTTTTGTAGTAAAAAATTCCTATGCATTACAATCTTAGTAAAACTTGTGTATTTAATTAAGTTTGTTACTTCCATTTTTTGTTTTGATTGTTTTTGATGTGTGCAACACTAGAATGGTTAGTACACGTATAATTTCTCATAGATTGTGATGTATGCTACTTTCACACAAAATGTTTGTGATGTTTGGCAGTACAAACGGCCACCGTGTAGCAAATATTCTAGAAAATTAGAAGTTGAACAGAAATTTTGGGAAGGAGATGATTATTATTTATTCGAAGCGAAAAACAATGGCCATCGAGGGATTTTTAATGAGAGCGTATGTATTGATGCGTGTCATTCTGTAAGTTGTGCAACAGAGAAAAAAATTTATAGGGCTGTCAGATTTTGATTCTCTCTGGGATTTTTCTGTCCAATGCCATAATTTTTGTTGTTGTATACAAATATTCATTTCTCGCATATTCTGTTTTATTCATAGGAGATTTTTTTTAACATATATTTTTTTATATGAAAAAAGATTTTGCTGTCTAAATCATCTTTCCACTTCAATTTCTTTTGCCGCTTAATTTTCTTTCTCTTGTATGCAGTTTTCTGCTTCTATTTGTATATATACATAGGGACATCTTCAAATTCTTGTTTTTTTTTTTTATTTATTCAAACTATTCGAGATCCATTAATTGCCATTTTGTGTACACAAATACGTATTTGTGTAAATATATTGATGTGTAGGTTACATCACGTTTTTAATATACAATTTCATTGTTTTTAGTTTGACCATTAAACAAACTTTGTCGTGTGAATCGATTTCTATGAAATTTAAACACACATGAGATCTATTCCACACACTTTTTCCGGCAAAGATGATTGCCGATGAATACGTGTAAAATTCCCTGACATAGACACTAGTGCCACCATATAATTAGTGGTGACAAGTACAAGCCTGTCTTAGGGATGCCGGCTGATGTACCTTCAAGTATTAATTAGATTTTAAAATTGATAAATTTTTGTTCTTCTTTGATCAAGCGACATTCGAAAAAATATTCAAGTTTAAAATATCCACCGCTAGTGGTTCAACGCTATAAATTGAAAAATAAAACATTTTCCATTCGTGTTTTATCCTTGCTATTTTTTTCTGGCTGTTTTATATACCATCTTTTTTACTGACAACAAATGTTACATTTTAATTTTTTGTCAATAAAATATAGTAATTTCCAAAATTACATGTAAAACTCCAAATATAACATTCATTTATAAATATTGAATATAAAATCACGCCATTTTATCTTCTTTGATTCTTTTAAATCTCACGTTGTCTTGTTGTATTTGTCGAAAATCAATGTTAAAAACTAATTGTTTTATGTATTGTTTTTCCACTCTCTCTTTCTTTTTCTCTCTCTCTCTCTCTCTCTCTCTCTCTCTCTATCTCTCTCTCTCTCTCTCTCTCTGCAAAGCTCTATTTACTTTGATTCTCGTATACACCACACACACTTCACTTTTATTACATAATTACTTTTTCATTTCCGATATTGGTTGTGTTCGGTTGTATTGATTGGCGTTTAGTATTTCCGATGTTATATGGGATTATAAGTTGAATGTTGAACAGAAAAGTGAATCTATTCTTTTTCCATTCTTTTGGTGACACTTTTAATTGATTTTGCCAAAGAGATTTCGTTACAAATGTATTATGTGTGTTCTTTTCTTCTGACGCACAATTAAAAAATATCCCTTTTGCAAAAATTTGTAAACAAAATGCAAATCCTTATTATGATGCAAGTTATGAGCGAGCATTTTGTTAGGTGCATTTTATTTTATAATCATTTTCTCATTTGTCGCTTAATTGTTCATCATTACGTGTGTATATTATTTCTATATATAGGTGAGTGCATTCATTGAAAGAGATGGAAAAATGATACACAGAGCGCGAGAGATTGATAGACAAAAAGTAGTGATATTGAGACGAATATACGTTTAACTTATTATTTCTCTCTATCTGAAAGCGTGCGGCATGTGTGATAATTTTGTTTTTAGTTTTTTGCTTCATGTTATTGTTTTCTTCATTATCTGATTTAAATTATTATATAAATTGAGTCCTATAAAGATATAAGATGTTAATTTGTATTCACATCAATTGGCTTCAAATACTAATGAAATACTTAATTAAAAAATATGTATGTTTGTGAGTGTGTATTTGTATTATTAAGCGCTTATTCTGTTTGCTAATTCAGAATTATATTTTTTTTATTCTATCCATTCGTTCTTTCTCGGATTTTTGCGCACAATAGATGATGACGTAAAATTTTAAGGGGGGTGATCACACATGCGCGCTGGGGGGGTTTCCGGTTTGACCCCCACCTGAGGCAAATTTTTCAAAATTTACCCCCGGGTAAATTTTTAGGAGATTTACCGGTTTGACCCCACTCTGAGAAAATTTTTCTCAGATTTGCAATATAAATGTATAAACAATAGAAAAAATACACTGATTTTTAAGTTAAATTTGCAAAATTTCGGCTCGCTTCGCTCGCCAACACACATTTTTACTTGTTTCTCTCATGCAAAATTGTTATTTTAGTTTTCCATATAAATAACCTCTCCCCCCTCGAGACCAAAGTCAATTTGACCCCCCTGATCAAAAAACCGTGCGCATGTGTGGGGGTGATGGCAAAATTCTGTAGGGGTTTCCTGGAAAAATCCATGGGGGTCCCTGACGATGTCCACAATTTGTACGAAATTAGGATAAAATCGTTTTTTTTTTTGGAAGTCACTTTTTTGGCGAAAAACCCTAGCAAATCGAAAGAATTTTTCAACTCCAAATTCTCTAGCAAATGACGATAAAATCCTTTTTTTTTTTTTTGAAGTCACTTTTTGAGGCGAAAATCCTTAGCAAATCGGAAGAATTTTCTCGGCCAAAAAAAGTGAAGAGGAAAAAAAAAGGTCCTCATTTCCAACCTTCCCCTAGGAACCCTCGTCATCACCTATGTTTGCGCACAAAAGAATTAAAATATTTGAAAAAGGGAAAGAACAACGAGAAATTAAAATCATTTATCATCATTATTATCATTTGATTTCGACCCTCTCTTGCGTCCTATATTGACAATGTATTTGAAGATGACTCCATTAAAGAAGCGCCATCTCTGAGTGCTCGTGCAAAACAATGAAGCTTACAAACTTCGGAAATTTCTCATATATTTTTTTCTTGCAATTTTATTTGAAAATTGTATAAATTACACTGTGGGCCCAGTCGGACTAAATTGTATACTTTTACGATTTTTCTATATAAAAAATCCAATTTGGATTTAAAAAAATCATAATGGAAATTCAAAATATTAAAACAATACCCAAAATTATTTTTTTTGAATTAATTTTGTTAATCGATTTTACGGAGCAAAACATAAAGTGCAAAACAAAATTATCAATTGTATCTATCACAGAAAATATACAAATACATAAACATCACATTCACGCTCAAAGTATCACAGCGATGAAGCCAAGTAGTGAGTTCATGTATTAGAATGTTTGCTTAGCATATTTTTCTCTGTTGTTATGGCTTATATGGTTGTTCGCTTGTTTACATGTATTTGTTTTCTGTGACAGCTACAGTTTCGTTTTGTATTAATATGTTTTGCTCCGTAAAATCGAGGACAACTAACAAAATCAATTTAAAAAATTATTATGTTTATTTAATTTTAAGTATTGTTATAATCTTTTGACTTTAAATCAACTCAGGATTTTTTTTAATCCATATGGATTTTTTATAATAGAACAAATCCAAAAAGTATACAATTTAGTCCGACTGGGCCCGCAGTGTAAATAAGTTATGCAATATCAGCAGCGACAAATAAATTAATAATTGGAACAACAACACACAAAATATTTTTCTTGGATGAAATCGCAGATTTGCGTTTAGATTTTTTGAAGAGAAAAGAACTGGCAACATTTTAAAATTTTTATTTGCATAATTGTGATAATTAATCTGAAAAATATTCTCTTCAATGTTGTTTGCGTTGTTTACTTTGACAGATGTACAAAAATAATATTTTCTAATCTAAGCTGAGTATAGTTTCTCACAACATAAACTTTTTTTGTTTTTTACGAGCACACAGAGATGGTGCTCGCAAATGGCGATTCGCTTGAAAGTCCACTGTAAGAGCGGGTCGTTTGATTTGCGGTGTTTTCTTCAACTTGATTCTCTCTCTATCTCTATCTCTTATTTTCTCATTCTTTCGAAAAAAAAATCTTATAAGCTATATTCTATGTACGCCTAATAATAGTTATAATAAATATTCAGCAACATATGTTGTGAGTGCGTATGTGCTCTTGATCACTTTTGCTTTGTTTTTGCGTTGTATGTATAATGTTTTTTTGTAGTTTTTTTCATTTTAAATATTTTGTTTGTTAAATGACGGCCTTAGAAGAAAACAATAACATACAGAACATGCTGCAAATAATACTAATACAAATTTTATGAGAGCAAAAACCAAATATATTTGACATTTTCCTTACTAAATGAGGGGAATTTTGTTTTTATATATATCACTTTGAATCGTAACAAAAT
>NW_022203573.1:0-1417 GCF_009176525.2 Contarinia nasturtii | reverse complement strand
AGTAATAAAATTGAGAGAGAGAAAAAAACATAGAATTGTGAGCATCCAAAAGAAATTCGACTTTGCCTTTGTGCGATTTATATATTATTTATATGAATATTTTTTGTTTTTTTTTGCCATTCATGCTAATACTAATTTCATATACATATTTCGGTCGTCCATTTTCAGTTAAAACTGCAACAAAAGCCAACGCTTCATGTCTGAAGCTACTGTGTTGACCGGCACAAATAATATCGTATCTGGAAAAAAATGCATTGAAATCGACATCAATGACATTTGTGAACAGTATCAGTCGGTTGAACAAATCAGTGCTTTGTTATCAGGTATTCACGTTTATGAATTTGGTATAATTTAAAGTACAACCATTGAATAATACCATTATGATTTTCGAATTTCAATAGCTTCTATGGACGTTTGGAAAAAGGATTCTGTGCGTTATATTCACATCAAAACACCAAGAAATTCTTTTACCGCAAAACTTGCTGTTATCGAATCGATTCTCATTAAGGTAAAACATTGACTTTCTTACACATTGACTATATTTTCTATCTCTCTTTCCCTCCTTTTCTATCCTCTCTCTCTCTCTGCCACTCACTTGCATACGAAATATAATCTTCTTCATGAAACGAATCATTATTTTTAGAAATTTGGATGCAAAGTTATTGATGGAGAATCACATACGATATTTGAAAAAATATTGGATCCAATTTCTGATGTGGTCCAAGAGGTGAGTTTTTTTTCAAACTTGAAACGTATTTGATATTTGAAATTTTCTTACGTGCCCGTTCTGTGCCGTTTATTTCTATGACAGTTGAATCGACTTGAAATTGCCACATAATTAATAAAGAAATGCTACATAACAGGGTAATCAAGTTGACGAATGCAGTTCTGGTAACGATACAGAAACATTGAGCTCACGAACTATTTCGGCGGACGGTTCGGATTCGAAATCAACGATTGATCGCTACGAACTCAGTACGCCCAATAATAATCCATCTGCACCTCAGTCACCAATTACATACACAGATAGTACCGCAAGTGATGTGGCTGATATACAACATGCCGCTGTTTTAAATTTTTCGGGCCGCTTTGGCTGTAGTGCTCAACAAATCCAAGACCTAAATCTGCCGAATGCAGATCCAGATTTAGAGTAATGAAAATAAAATTCCATCTTTTTTGTCCTGTTACCGTTGCTGTCTTCAGTCGAACATTATCCGCATTAAATACATCAAATCTTAGCTATTTGGCCAATCACAAGATATGAATATTTAAACAAATATATGTTAGAAGAAAACACACACACACACACAAAAAAAATTAGGGCCTATTTCGAAAATTTCAAAAATAGAAACCAAATTAAATAAGATAACTAAATTTGTAAACATCCCAATAAACATCCTCTCACTAAAATTAACCC
>NW_022203572.1:0-12265 GCF_009176525.2 Contarinia nasturtii | reverse complement strand
CGATTTTTTGCCCATAGAAAAATGTTGAATTGCATCCAAAACCGAAATTCACCACAAAATATAAAGCTGAATAACTCATCAACCATTTATGCACAAATTCTAAAAATGCATGCACAAATTCGCACAAATTATGCACAAAAAAATGGTATAGGTTTCAATAAGATACTCGAAAGTGACTTGCTGGAGAGTGTAAGCCGATTTATTATTGACACTCAAACAGAATTTTAGATTCAGTAATGTGTGTGAGAAAGAAACTCAATAAAAACCATGTTTTGAATGTTTACTCAAAAATGTATTGCCTATAAAATGCAAACTTTGGATTAGCCCAAGCGAGCCTATTATTGAGAGCTTTTACTGTAGTCGTAAGAAGATTTATCATTTTACTTATTACACATTGTATTGTTCCCCCGTGACGCGGTTCTACCATTCCGAAAAGTTCCGAAAATCCAATTTCATTTCGAAATGTCATGCACTTCATTCACTATTTTAATAAATTCATTTTTGTCAAACATATACAATATCCATACATTTTGAATTCCCAAAAGGTTTATAAATTGAAGGGTACCATACTGCATATATTAAGGATGATTTTACTCGGAATGGTAGGGGAAGAGAGAATGAAAATTCTCTCTATCTCTATCTCCCAAATGTATGCTTTCTGTTGACAAAAATGAGGAAAATATAAATTGTTGAAAATACCCAACTTCATCTGAGTTTTGATGAATTATTCATCATTAATTCTAAGTCACACACACTAAAACTATTGGGTATATCGATTAATTTTTACCGTTTTTTGGGTGAAAATGTAAGTTTATTTTATAGAAACCGTACAATATTTTTTAACCAATGTATTGCCCATCGTTAGCTATGACTTCTAGCTATATTTCTGGTAGCATGTCGATTCCGCGTCGAAAGAAGTCTTCTTCTTTTGAAGCTATCCAGTCATCGACTCATTTTCACATTTTTTCAACATTTTGAATGCGTACATCGGCCAGGCTGATTTTGATCGATCGGAACAAGTGATAATCAGAAGGAGGAAGGTCTGGAGAGTACGCGGGTTGATCAAGCTGATCCCGACCGGGGTCCTCTATCTTTTTTTTATCGATGTTTGAAATATATCAAATTTTGAAAAATCATTCGACTATTTTGTGTCACAGTTTTTTGCCATTTTTCTCTCAGTACTCTGCTCAAACGTATTGGCTGTAGTTGATACGAATCCCACGTGACGGTTTTACCAAGTTTCGGCAGGTCATAATACATCACATTCCTTTAATCCCGTCATATACTGAGTACTACCGAGAAACCATGAAAATTCGGCTATTCTGTCTATTTTGATTATTGTGCGGGATTAAACCCTGACTTTTACGCCTGGGGTTGCCGCAGCAGATGCCATCTTCACTTACAGATACAATACGATACAAAAATTCCTTCCTTTCGTATCTTTGGAGCAGTGTTTAAAACGTGAAGAAACGCCTTACAACGACTTTTGGCTTCAATTCGCGTGGCATCCAATTTCTTTGTCCTTGCCTCATCATCAATGACTTAAAACTACTGATATCAAAATATAATGCTTCTAGTGGTTTCTCAGTTTCTAGTTTTTCAACAAATTCACCACTTGTTTTTCACCAAATTCAACTTTCTCTGTGGCAACTGAGAGGTCTCATCTCCCGCAAGTTTGCATAACTTTTTGTTGTATTTCACTTTGTTTAAAGTGAAAAAATCGAATACAAAAGGACCCCAGGGAAAAACATAGAATCACGATCGAGTATCACTTGCGTTGTATATTGACAATGTATTTGAACGCGACTCGATTTAAGAAGCGCCATCTCTTTCACGCCAGGTTCTAATATATTTTTTTTCTTGCAAAAAAAATTGCAAAATTGTATAAATTGAATAAGTTTTGCAATAATAATAGCGAAAATAATTAATAGAATTTATAATAATTAAAAAAAATTGAAAAAAACACACAAATATTTTATATTATATGATATGTAGCTTTGCCTTGTAGACTTTGCCTTGTAAACCATGTAGAGATGGTTACGTGGAGAAAATATGTATTTGTCAAACATTGATATCTGTCAAAAGAAATAACGTAAACAACACGAAGTGAAGCTATTCTGGTGAATCATATAATATAAAATATTTGTGTGTTTTTTCATTTTTTTTTATTTATTATAAATTCTATTAATTATTTTCGTTATTATTATTGCAAAACTTATTCAATTTATACAATTTTGCAAGAAAAAAATATTTGCAAGAAAAAAATATATGAGAACCTGGCGTGAAAGAGATGGCGCTTCTTAAATCGAGTCGCGTTGAAAGCCGACTGTAAGTGATACTCGATAACGATCCATTTTGAATCGGTTCAAAAATAATGACACTGTATCGAAAATAAATCTTTCTGCTCTGAATTAGAGTGGCAAATGTCACATGTACAAAATGCAATTGGATTCACCTGTCAAACTTCATACAAGTTTAAGTGGCGACATCTAACAGTCAGCGGTAAAAATTAATCGATACACCCAATATGTATTACATATTTTGAATGAGAAAAGATATCTGGCAGATTGTTCATATATTCAAAGTAAACACCTATAACACAACAAAATATCATATTGTTTAATTTGCTATTGACATTAGTAAACAAAAGCATGAATTGTAAAAAAAGTAAAAATTATTATTCATAGTGTTTTCTTATGTTAGAAAAAGGTTTCAAATTTTATACTAATTCGAGTAATCGAAATATATTTCTATTCGATTCACCAGTTTTGAGAGCATGCACAAAAGTTCAGTGTACGCACAAACAAAAAGAAGAAAAACAACCAATGGTTAATCCAATTGGAGGCGCATTTCCATCTAGAGAGTACACAACGAAAACCAATTTATGTAAATTCACAGTATTCATCTTGTCAGGCAACTTTTCCCTGCTACCCAAACAAAATCATCGCACGTGCATAAAACGTCAAACTACATTCTTGAACACGTAGTTTAGTGAATTACAAAATAAAATTATACAAAAAGTTAACTTAATCACAACTTGGTCAAAGGAAGAACACGAATACAGAAAAGGAAAAAATGATTGGGTACTATTCATTGAATTTATGTTAGCTATATGAGTACGAGAAAATCGTAATTAACAAAAAATCTCTTTGTTGGTCAAATTATTGATCAAATAGAAAAAGACCACGGAAAAAGAAATCTTTGAAATCATGTCTGAATAAGTTGTCACCGACAAATTGACGACTTACTTTTCAAACAAACAACTAAATTTGAAACATCAAAAAATTGGTATCTGGGACACATCCCATATAAAGGAAACCGAAAGGAAAAACTCGAAGGAAACAATTCAATAGTAAAAATGAAAAGAGTGATTGAAAATAGTGATTGAAAATCGCCGATTGAACCCAATTTCTTTATCGGAACAAAGAAATATCTGTTGAGATTTGAACTTGACTTGTTTAAGTTAAGCAAACCTTGAAATTAAAAAAAAACGGGAGTTTAGTGATATTAAATGCATGCGATACGTACAATTTGGACGACGGAAAATTTGATGATAACTATGTATCAACATTCGTTAATATGTATTTTGAATATGCGAATAATATTGATAATTTTTTATGTGATTATTTGTGGTATCAGTGAAATTGCAGCAATAACAGGAGCAACCTCCTCATTCACACAAAAATTATCATCTCTAATGCCTTCTCAAAATTTAACACATCTTTCGATCAATGAATTTTCGGAAATTGATAATATGAATGAAAATTATGCTATCCGAGCTCGTCCAACAAAGAATTTAAATGTACAACATCATAATCATCATTACAGTTATAGCGATTATTATCAACAAAAAAAAATAAAAAAAAAACGGATTGTACCACATCATATCGAGGATCATAAACATCTGCACAATTTGAATGGGGTCAATGATAATATTGTCGAATGGATGAAAAATAAAATAAAAAATCCACCCAAGACACGACGAAGGCATGAAAAACGATGGGATCGATCCCATCATAATTATTATCAGTACCAACCTCTTCAAGTGCATCATCAGCAGAACTATTATGGCAACAATGATAATATTTCAGCAAAATTACGGGCCGAGTTGGAAATACAATCGTCGTCTCGAAAATATGTTTCCAATGAAACGGAAAATCTAGCCATAAATTGGCCGGTAAAAATGTTATTTTTTATACAATGGATGATTTTTTGGCCGGTAAAATTCATTGATCATGTTGCAGGTGAAAAAGGAAGCGATAGTGGAAGGTGACGTGGTTTTGGGCGGATTAATGATGGTACATTCACGTGAAGAATCATTGATGTGCGGATCAATAATGCCACAAGGAGGCATTCAAGCGCTCGAAGTAATGCTTTATACATTGGATCGTATTAATGAAATCGGATTGTTACCAAACTTCACCTTGGGTGGACTAATACTTGATGACTGTGATCGGTAAATATTTGTGTGTCAGATGTAAACTACAGCAACATTTATCTTACATCAATAGCTTGCAGCTATAACTTAGAGAAATTTAATACGTACACATTTTTCAGAGATACCTACGGTTTGGAAATGGCTGTGGATTTTATCAAAGGTATGTCTATTATTGTCCCACTGTATCTCTCAAATCAACGAAACACTACCAACTTCAAACAACAGTAAGTTAAGATCTTAACTAAAAATGGTGCAAATTCGCAATAGATGGCGCTTATAAATCGACAAACACACTTACATTTTATCAGAAGAAAAATGAAAAATATTGAAATATTTTCAAAATATTTAATTTAATAATTTTAATTTAAATAAATTTAAATGGAGTGCCTTCTAGTGCTTCTCTGATTATAATGGTTTTAAAGTACTATATCAAATGTGATATTTGTTGTTTCGAAATGTCAAAAAATGTTGTATTGGTTTATTTTCAAAATGCACAGAAGTTTTCAAGAAGAAATTAGTTATAATTATAATTTTATAAAATATTTTAAAGCACTCAATTTATTTTATCATATATGATATTTCATTATGCTATACTGACTGTCGGCAAGATACACACGCAACGGTGTTGACTATAGTTCACATCATGTATATCGTATAGTGTATACTACACTCGACACTGTTGTGTATCATGCGCAATATAGCTTGACAGACAACATAAGACATGTGCACAAAGGCACACTGAGATATCATATATGATAAAATAAATTGAGTGCATAAAATATTCTATAAAATTATAAATCTAAACAAATTTCTTCCCGAAAAATTCTGTGCATTTTGACAATCAACCAATACAACATTTTCGACATATCGAAACAACAAATATCACATTTGATATTTTCTATAATTCATTAAAAACCATTGAAAACAAAAGAAGCACTAGAATCACATCAATTAAATTTAACTAATTTAAAATTATTTCAATATTTTACATTTTTCTTCTAATAAAATGTAAGCGTGTTTGTCGATTTATAAGCGCCATCTATTGCGAATTTGTACCATTTTTAGTTATGAGGGACTGGCGCTGATGTCAAGTTTTTTCACGTCGCTCCCATGGTTGAGGGGTTAAAAAAATACTTTGTTAATATACAGCATGACCTGTTATTCTCTTTATTCATTCCTGAAAATCAGTGAAGTGAACCAAAACCAAACCATTTCATTGGTTTTACTTACCGAACGAACCGGAGCAATCGGAACGTTCCGACAATGGTTTACACTGTGCAGTATACACACGACCGTGCAATGGCTGTACGTTTATTAGTGTGCATTGCTATTCACGTACACATACGTCGCCATACAAACCATTCTCGGAACGTTCCGCTTGCTCCGTTTCGTTCACACAAAACGAAACCAATTCCGAGATACCGCTCCGAAATCGGTTTGTATGAGAAATGTCAAACCGGTTCACTTCACTGCTGAAAATCTTCGTGAAAAATCGTGGCAAAAAATTTCAACTCAAATGATTCTAATTGGATTCAGTGAAATTGGAGTTCATAGTATCAACAAGTTTGAAGGTATTTATTGTTTCTCTCTCTTAGCTACAATTGACAACTCTGCTTTGCTCCGTGAAATCGATGAGAACCCGTGTAGTATACGGGCGCTAATTTGAAGTCGCAGGCACTCTTATTCGCGCTATCGGAGATTCCTCTTTAAACATTTTCGCATAAAGACACAGCAACAGAATATGAGTTATGCATACAGTACATACAGTCGACAGAGTCACTTACTAACATAGCACACAATATGAATAGTATGCACAATGTGCATAGTGTGCTATGATATTGAGCGACTCTGTGGACTGTATGTACTGTATACATAACTCATATTCGGTTGCTGTGTCTTTATGCGAAAATGTTTAAAGAGAAATCCTCGATAGCGCGACAAAATATTTTGCGCTCTCGGTCATTCCTCTTCCAAAGCGCAAATAAGAGCGCCTGCGACTTCCATTTAGCGCCCGTATACTACACGGGAACTAACAAAATGATTTCAAACAAATTATTTCAAGTATACTTAAGTAAAATATTAAAACAATATATTGTTGTAATATTTTGCTTAAGGATTTTTTCCAAATATCCTTTTGGATTTTTTATCAGTGAATACATTGTGCTAAGATATTAGTTTGTCCTATGCAGTAGCTGCTACTCAGTAGGCGCTACGTTTCGGCTAAGAGCATAGCTGCTCTTCAACGCTGTGTGTGTACATTTGTGTGACATACTATACTCACAAATGTACACAATTGCGGATGTCAAATTTCAAAAAATTGTTTACACTTCTGAAATGCATAACTTAAGTTCAAAAATCATCATGAATATGTTTCAATGATTTTGTAGATTATTTTATTGAACCGAAATTGAATTGCTTCACCTTTTTATTCAGAATCAACAAAGCAAAAAAGGCAGAGTATGAAAGAAATACGGTAAATCAGTAACATAAGCACCCTGGCAGATAAAACATACAGTGCAATTGTTTTGAAGTACTATATAATATAGTATATATATATATATTAGGGCGGGTCAATTTTTTAAGAGGTCTGGCTCAGCGAAATTCGTAAAATACATGTAATTTCAAGACTTTTTCTCCACTAGAGCATATATAAATTTTCAAATTTATCTGTGCCAAAATTGACAAATAGTCATCATCTAGGGTAATTTTGGACGCTGAATCCGAATCTGGCATTAAAAATACTCTAAATTCAACTATCAATAAAAAAACGTGATTTTTGACCAAAAAATCAAAGAAATGTAGCGAAATGTTCGTTCTTGCAATTGTTAGCTCATTTTCAAGGCTTGATTCGGATTCAGCGGCCCCAAAAACCCTTGAAATGACTATTCAAACCATAATGAATGATAAATTATTTTTTAAAAATGGCATTTTTTCCTGCATTTTGTGACTTTTGAAGCGAAAAAAGCGTGATGAATGAAGAAGATGTTTCTGGAATCATATGTACCATCATTTCTAGGGTAATTTTTGGCGCTGAATTCAAATCTGCCATTTAAATTACTCTATTTTCATAAAATCAGCGCCAAGCACGATTTGGATGACAGATCTGGACTTTTTTTTTGTTTTGAAAATGAAGTTAGCACAATTAGCATTAGATAATTTCTATTTAAAAAAATAAATTTATATGCGTTTTAATTTAACTTAAAAAGCCTCGGGTGTAAAGCCTCACACTTATAAGTTTACGTATGGAGATTTTAACAATATCATTTCTACAAGATCTACACACTCTACACCCGAGGCTTTTTAAGTTAAATTAAAACACATATAAATTTATGTTTTTTTTAAATAGAAATTATCTAATGCTAATTGTGCTAACTTCACTTTCAAAACAAAAAAATGAAACAATTTATTAAATTATTTTTCAACAATTTTTGGAATAACATATGCGCTCATTCTCAAACTTGTGAAATAATATCCCATTCTATATATAGATGGCACTGTCTATACGAAGTTCGGCAAACAAAGCATTACGCTTATTGAGCGCATTACACCTCTTCATACTGAACAAGTAAATAACGTGTATTCGAGTATTAAATTCGTTTTGGTTTAAGAAGCAATGAAAGATTTGTGTGCGTGTGCCATCGAAGTTAAAGCCAAATTGTGCGGGCAAAATACGATACACATAAAGAAAAACTATACCTCGGAAATAAACGATTTTCAACATTTCATATACTCTACACATATACACTACCTTGCAAAAGTTTGAGACCACCATTTTTGAGACGTATTTTTAAAATTTGTAAATATTTTAGGGTCCAACTCCATTATTTTATTTTTCATAGATACAATTCTGTATGTGTCTCAAGGATCTCTCAATGTAAAAATATACAAATATAGCCCGCTCGTTTGTATAAAAGACAAGGCGGTGTTAAACTTTTACAGGTACACAGTACACTCTTTCTCGTTCACTTCGCTCATTCTCGTTATCTGTTACCACTGTTTAGCGCATCATCCACTGCAAAACCAATCAATATTTTCTATTTCAACAGTTTTCTTAACGTTTCCACATCAATCATTTTCAAATTACGCACGCAAGCTTCATAAACTTGAATGTTCCAATTCACATAATTCTCTATTTGACAATGCAAGAACGGAACTCTATATAAGAAAACGGAAAATAATAAGATTCACGAAGAAGCAGATTAAAAAATATTTTGCTATTCATTTGCACCCTTTTACGCAAATTAAAGGAACAAGAACAACAAATCAAGTAACTGTTGTGTACATGAAATAAATCAAAACAAGAGTGAAAAGCGTATAAATGTAAACTTAAAAAGAAGAAAATCATGCTGCGAATAGTAGTTTCCCATCAAGGAACTGCAGTAATGTTACTTAACACATAAAATTAATAATACTCGTCACAAAATTATACGAGCACTGAATAATATATTTAATTTACCTATTATCCAATGAGCTGTGGATTAATAATAATATAAAAACACAACAGGTTTGGGTTACTTTGTAATTGCAACTGTTTTAATAAGAATGAATTGTTTGTCAAATCGGTCATTATGCTGATGCATGAATTATAATGTTTGAATGAATGAATTAATTGTTTGTATGTATTGAATTGTATGATATATATTATATTGTATGCATTCTTTTGTGTACGGTTCGTTACACATTCTCCCCCGCGGCGGTGATTCCCCCCGTGACGTCGCGCTCTTCTGGGACGTCTAGTGGTTGCGGTATTGCGGGCATTGATATCAAACTCATCCGTTTGTTTGGCTTACGTTTCGTCAATTTCCTCAATATTACGTAGGTTATGATGACACCGATCATGACATATATAGCTGTATAATGATGAATATCATGACCGTCGATGTTGTTGGGGAGCTCTTGTTGCTCCTTGATGTTATCCAATTGTTGTTGTAGTTGTGTGAAGTTGGATAGCATCGTGCGCGTAAAGTTGACCAAATGCGGTTTGTGTTGCATGGAGTCTATTGAAACATTTATCTTGGGCACAATTATGCTCATGGTACCCTCTCCGGCCTCCTTTTGGGTCCATAACTGCCCACCAAAATGTTTGAGTGTGCAGCCTTGTTGTAAATCAAGAATGCCTTCATTTTCCAGTGTTATGTGTTCCACTTTCTCGCCGCAGATGATTGCAGCATTATATTCTACTGGTGTTACGAATATCCAAGCATTGGTTACTGATAGATCAATGAAGTATGCTCTTTTTTCTGTTTCTACCACATTACAATTCTCCAAACTTTGAATGTTGTTTAGCATATTCCACTCACATGTGGCTTCCGTTGAAAGTTGTTTAATGTTCTCGCAGATCAGCATGTCTTCGTATGTTTGGCACTGCTCCACTTCAGCTTTGTTCATAAATACATAACCGTCTCGTTCCAGTGCTGCAAGCATGTATTCCGTTGATGGCAATATTTTGATGTATTTTTCATTACTGGCTGTTGGTACTGACACCATACGTAGCATTTGAAATTTTTTCTTGTTCAATAGCGGTAAATGTAGTTTGAAGCATAAATTTCTTCCATAATATCCCACCTGAACTGACATCAAACGATACATTTCCGTTCTTCGATTGATTCCAGGAACTATTAGATCTTCATCAATATTTTTCAAAATAATATCCAGCTGCTGCTCCAATGCTTTTGGTGCTATCAAATGTGTGTTCACGTGCCCTTTTTGAGCCTCTGTGATGACATCCAGAATTGCTGTCTGTTCATTTTCGTACTTGGTCATTGCGTCGACCAGTATGAGTGAAATCATGTGTAACTGTTGAGCTGCCATTCCACCGTTTTGCATAGTGATCAATTGGTTCAGCATTTCATTTATACGTTGTTCCTGTTTGACCACCATTACTTCGTTCTTCTGTACCAAATTGACCATACTCTGAGTTACGGAAGTTTGATTTTTAGCCAATATGAGAAGATGCTCCTCGTTTTGGTGGATGCTGCTCAAATCTCTCTCGTATTGATTTTTGAATTTTGAACTCAATACGCCGGTAATATCTCCCAATATATCTCCAAACAAGTCTAACGCGGCTCGTCGTCTTCGGTTCCTTACTGTGAACAGTCGATTCTTTTCCGCAATCCGAATATAATTGTCGTAGAGCATATTGTATATATTGACGCATGATTCAGTTCCATTCATCTCCACGCATTTTTGTCGCACTTTGGCAACATTTGCTTCAATGTTTGTTAGCCCGTTCGTGAAATCATCCATGTTGAAATGTGCAATGATATTCCAATATGTATTTGCCACGTACGTTTTTGAAATTGTTTCGAAGTACATGCCCGGTCGATGCTCAAAGTTTTCTATCTTGAAAGCTGGTGAATCGTTTCCGAAATGTGACACCGCATTGGTTTTCGATAGCGTTGAAAAAATGAGTAATAACGTAGTCATAAGCGGTAACGGTGCCAACCTGGTAATACTTCTCTTGAACGTATTATGTGCTGTTTTGACCGATGCCACTCTTGTGTGACCATCTTCACCGGGATGTGTGGCAACCACCCTTCCAGTTGCCCATTTCGTGGATGGCAGATTGTCGTCTCTGATCATGACAAGATCATTTAACTTGACGTCTGCCTTTTCCGTATTCCACTTTTGCCTGACTTGCAGTTGGTTCAAGTAATCACGCTTCCACCCATTCCAAAAATTCTGGTGTACTTTTTGAACCAACTGCCACCTTGTCAGGTAGCTCGACTTCATGTCGACGTAGTCAGTATCTGGAGGCAATTCAATTGGAACCAGGTTTAGAAAATGCGATGGTGTCAGAGCTGAGAAGTCATTTGGGTCTTGGCTCATCTCGCATATTGGCCTTGCGTTTACCACTGCTTCAACTTGGCCCAATAGCGTGCTCATTTCTTCAAATGTGAGTACTCTGTCACCCAACGCTCTTTTTAGATGAAATTTCATCGATTTCACACCAGCTTCCGCCAACCCATTATGGTGTGGGCTATCTGGTGGCGCAAAATGCCATTCTATTCCATTCGCCAAGAGCTCTTGATCTGCATGTTTTTGAAATGTTTCCTGCTCCAACTGGCTCAGTTCTTTTAAAATTCTGTTAGCTTTTACATAATTCGTAGCATTATCCGAGTATATGTTGTACACCCTGCCTCTTCTTGCTATGAAACGACGCAAGGCGGCGATAAAGGCATCGGCTGTCAAATCACTTACAAGCTCTAAATGAATTGCTTTCGACGCCATACACACAAATACCGACACGTATGCTTTTAGCACTTTGCTGGCACGTAATGTCGATGTTTTGATCATAAATGGGCCGGCGAAGTCTATTGCACTATTCATAAAAACTTTAAATGGTTGATTAACGCGACACTCAGGTAAATCTCCCATTTTTTGTTGTAATTTTTTCGGCGAATTTCTGGCACACACCATGCATTTGCTGATTTCCCTTTTAATCGTCGATTTAGAGTCAATAAGCCAATAATTTTGCCGCATCATTGATTCCGTCAGTTTCGGTCCACCGTGCAATGCCATTTTGTGTGTGTCGTTGATTAATAGTATTGAAATTGGATCATTTTTTGGAATTACAATTTGGTGACGTGCGTTAAATGGAATATTCGCGTTTTTCAAACGACCACCAACTCTTAACAACTCGTCGCTGTCCAAAAAAAACACTTAACTTGAACAATTTGCTTTTCTTGTTTATGGTTTTATTATTTTTTAAACACTTTATTTCTTCGTTGAAATGTTGCTTTTGCACTATTTTCAAAATAACGACCGTAGCGCGCTTTAACTCTCTTACCGTGAGCTCACCTTTCGTTTTTACTTTGTCTTTTTTGG
>NW_022203571.1:0-2154 GCF_009176525.2 Contarinia nasturtii | reverse complement strand
GTGTTAGACCACGATGGCCGACCATGATGGTGCCTATGTTCACCGCCGGGCCAAGACCTTTCCAACGGTACCACTGTTATCCGGATCGGTTGAGGCGTTTGGACGCCAACCCGGAACACACAGACAGACATACATACATTCACTTTTATATATATAGATACGATTAAAGTTTTTCGCCTATACCAGTGAATAAGTTGTATTTTAAACTGCAGTGTACACACACACACAGTATAGCTACACAGAATCGAAGAAGATCCGCACAAAAGAGAATGAAAAAACATGCCATAGACGAAATATACACGAAATATACACCAAATATATGCAGCTATGCACATTTATTTGCGCGTATTACAGATTACATTTGAAGATAAAAGCCCCTAGAAAGAACTATAGTTTCAAATGAGATTAATTTGCAGATTTATCTTACCATTGGTAAAACATATTCAATTTTGGTATCATCTGTGGCTCAAAAGCGTTTCATCCATTGATAGCAAGAATATGTTTTAACACTAATAAGGTTTCATTAATCACGCAAATTACCTTCCCGCGTGAAAGGGAACAGCAATAATACATGCATTCTAGGGGGTAGACACCTATGAATCCAGTGTGAATTTTTTGATTTCTATGAAATCTTTGATTCTTGCGATTTCGGTGATTTCTCGATTTCAAACCTCAATATTGGACATAAAATACACTTATATACAAAGCTAATTTCACTGTGGTAGAATGCGCCTATAGTAGAAGTCGCACACATAGTGTGTGTGCGGTACAAAATACACAACATTTGACAGAAATCAAAGAAATCACAAAAATTGAATTCTGCGATTTCTGTGATTTTAATGATTTTTGTGATTTCTGTGAGTTTTGATTCCACGTGTCTACCCCCTAGCATGCATTAGGGTGGATGACTTTTTCGAAAAAATTTAAGTATCAAAGCCTACAGTCTCGAGTAGTTGTATAAGCATTAACTGATTCCAAAACAGACATTTTTTTGATGTGGTTATTGTCATATGAGGTAGTAACTTGAACGAAAGCAAAGACAACTTTATTTTACGACTAGATACACGTTCTAATCGGCCACCCATTCATCTACTGACCACAGCTTATGCAGCCTAACTTTGTTGATCGAATAGTGCAGTAGCAGAAGTCACAACGGAGCCCCGACCCGAACGCCCGACCGATGACCGCCCGTGCCCGACCGAAAAAAGTTCGGGTTGGGCAGGATTCGGACCAGATGCTTCGGGTGTTCGGATTTTTCGGACTTTCGGTATCATGAGCGTCCGAATCCGAATAGCCCGAAATCGAGTGTTTTTTTGGAAATTTGGAAAATATCAAACAGAAAAAAATAATGTTAGAACCATTTGTTTCACTTTTTGTGCAGCAGTAGTCGTAGTAGCCACTGTGCCCACAAATTCTTAAATTAAACAATTTCACCAACTCGCCAGGGCATGAGGAAAAATCATTTACATAAAAACCGCTCAGTTTTGATAATACCATATTTTTTTATACCACGAGATCGATTTAAGTGGTTATTGTGGCATAAGATCGCTATGGACTTCAGCACTTCAGTTTAGTTTTGGAATTGAAATTATAATCCGTGCCCTGAGTATTGATTTATGTCATACTGTCTTTGGTCAATATAGACATATTCTTTCAACTGCTCAGTAATCAGTGGTCACAGCCTTATCAAACTATGATAGTCGTTGGTAAGGACGTTACTAAAAATTCAAATTCAAATTTTTAACGATTTTTAAAAGATGTTATTTGAATAATCTGTATAGTTTGGCCATTTTAAGGTTTATGAAAAAAATGGTCTTAACTGATGAAACAAGATCAATTTCAGTGTAGAAATATGAAATTATTACGAAATATTACTAGTTTTTCGATTTTTTTCAAAAGTTTTCTTCACTTTCGTCGAAGTCGCCATCCTATATATATCTCACTAGCAACTACTCGCGCGCTTCGCGCGCTTGTAGCAGCTACCTCATGCACATAGTATATTGAAAACAAACTGTTTTTTTTTCATGTTGGACGGTTACTCGCTCGCTTCGCTCGGTTGTAACCTTACCCTTTATTTATACAAAACTATTATTTTAAACCATAATGGAGTTGAATTAATAGTACCTGTGATCGCATGAAGTGCACGAGTAGTTT
>NW_022203570.1:0-2584 GCF_009176525.2 Contarinia nasturtii | reverse complement strand
TTTTTTTTTGTCAAAAACTGCTGCGGCATTGCGATTGGAATATTTTTGGCGCCAATAAACTCAACTCTGTTGAAAGAAATATCAACAGCAAAATATACATGCTGTGATCGATAAATTGTAATGAAAAATGCTCGATAATTCGACAGACACATATTCGATATCTCTTTCTTATTCATAAATGTATACCAACAATAATTTCTCATTCACTGAAAAATGTTTTTTGCCAACAAAAAAAAATTGTGATTAAATAATCAAATTAAATTAAATAATTCAAATGAAACGCTTTCAATTTGGCATCAAAAAATGACAACATTTTTTTTGTAATGTTTCCTTCAATAAATGACACAGATAGAAGTAGAGAGAGAGAGAGAGAGTTCCATATTCGAGATTCTCGCTTGGAGCGGCAAATAAAAAAAGTTACTCTTTGTGAAATTAAGCAACGTTCGATTTGTTGACATTCAAAATCACGATAGGAACAAAAGACTCTATCTCACACTCTCTTTCGCACTCACTTTTTTATGTCGATCAATTCGAAGAAATTCTTGTCAGCAAATCGAGGCGTGCGGTGGGAATGTTCAGTTCAATTTGTTACATTTTTCTTGGAATTCGATGTGCTGTGCGACGTCATTTATCTGAATAGTTTATGACCGAGAGAATTCATAAACAAATAAATAAAAACGATGTGATTACTTTATGCATCGGATCGCCGTTGCTGTTACAGTTTTCACTGCATAAGAAATATGCGCACACAGCGTGCTATCAATGGACAAAATAACACACATTCTCTCTCACAAAATGTAGAGTATTTCTTTTGTGGGATACATGACAATTCTTACATAGACATAACATTTCCATGGATGTTGTAGTTTTTTTTAAACGTTTTGCATTTGCTGGAATTTTTGGGAGAAAGATCGAGAGAGAAAGAGAGACGGAGAGAGAGTGTCATATTCGAGATTCTCGTTTGGACCGTTGAATAAACAAAGGGCAAAATGAAGCAATTTTCGATTTGTACATTGGAATTGAAATGTAAAATCGTCATAGTAACAAAGCGCGCTCTCTCTCTCTGGCACACTCTCTTTCGCATTGAATTTTTTGGTGTGGATCTATTCCAAGAAATTCTTTACAGAAAATTGAAGTATGGGTTTGTTAAATTTATTGCAAGCATTTTCATGAAATTTTTGTTTGTCCAGTGATTTTGCAAGCAGAACAATTGATACAATTTTCATTGTCAACTGTCATTGCACCCATCCTGAAGCTGACACTCTGAAATGGGACTATGTTCGTCCGTTGTATTCACTTGCCTTTCCATTCTTTGACCGTGAACTTGATGATCTAAAAATGATGTAATAAAAGTGAAATGCAATAATTTATCGTTTCTCCGTATTGTTGACATTTTCTCGCTGAGACGTCTGGTGACGAAATAGAATTCTATTCCGATCTCATTATCGCATTGGGTTTTATGGTTATTGTTGCTTTAGCTTGCCATGATAATGCATTTGAACGAATGAGAACGGTAAATGATCAAAACAGAATACAAAAAACAATTCAATTACGCCATTTTTTGGCACAGAGTGCAAAAAACTTTCATTTTTCACAAGGTAGGTCGCGATGGTATAAGAATATAAACAACATTGTGATATTGCGATAGCAGTTATAAAAATATCCGTTCTTTTTGTTTTGTTCGTTCAAAGGCATGTGATATAATAGACACAAAAACAAAAACAAAAACAAAAATGTCATTCATTCAAGATCAAAAGAATAAAGCTGTATATGAACATCTAGTATTTGCAGTCATGTATTCAGAGATGTCTGTCTTTGATTTGTTCTTTATGTAACTTTGGACTCACAACATCTCCCGAATTTCTCTCTATAATTATTTGATGTTCAGATGTCTTTTAACTGAACCATTCTAAGGTGTTCAAATAAAAGCGACCAAGATGTTTACTTTTTTGCAATTGTCTGAGCATTAATCACATTTCCATTGGTAAATCATCTGCGATTAAAAAATGATCACATGCTATAACTTTTTATCGCTCTTCATTACACTTGACTTTTGAAAGATATTTGGAAATGGTGACGCTTATTCACCGTTATGTCCAGCAGAAATTATATAAATGCAAATCAAATGTTTTAAAATGGACCATTTGCAAATAATACATTTTTGGAATTGATTAGAAATTATAATTTCTTATTGTTGTTCTAACTTTTCTTGAACTATTCTGACATCAATGTTTTTTGAAAGAAATAGTAATTTTTTAAAAATATGCGCGTTTTTAAACATTTCTGACGCTTATGCACTTGTAGCACAATTTTTCTGAAAATAGTTGTTTGAGTTTGCACATAAATATTGATTTTGTGTCTGGATTTAAAACCATGTTTAAAAGCGTCACGATCGTATAGATACGCACAGCTCGGTTGTCTCACGCCAAATGCCGGTGTTTTCCTAACACGTATTCTGAGTACAATTTTATTGCTTTGCATATATAACAAAAAAATGCTTTTCATTTTTGATAATAAAAAAGAAAAACGATTATACATATCATTTGCACTCAACCATTTGGAAATGTCTGTTCTCAATCAGAAC
>NW_022203569.1:0-6235 GCF_009176525.2 Contarinia nasturtii | reverse complement strand
ATACAGATTTGAATTGTACATATTTTGTACATTTTTATACAATATACTTTGTTATAATAATATGGATGATTAAAACGTTGCCCATTCGCGGCTAATTCAAAAAGTGCTATAAAAATTGGACTGGGTGAAATTTGGGTACATGATGATAATTTCTCAAATCTGATGGTTGATTTGAATTGTACATATTTTGTACATTAACGACGTATACACTGGAGGTGTACGAAAGTTGAAAAAAAAAATCCGTAAATCGAACTTTTTTGATTTTTGAACTTTTGGCTCCAGATAGTGACCCGATGAAAATTTTTCAAATCTGATGGGTGATTTGAATTGTACATATTTTGTACATTTTAACGACGTATAAATTTGGTGTACAAATTCGGGTAAACATTTTCCGGGTTATGATATTTTCAATTTTTAAAAATCCAAATTCTGAAAAATTTTTGTTGGTACATAATCATAAAAATTGTTGTACATAATTGTACATAATTAGTACATTTGAATGGGGTAGAATAAAAACAACTTCTCGAAAAATTGGTATTTTAAAACGAAACCTAAAAAAAATTTCAATAAAATGTGAATCAATTTTTTTCTGTCCAATTGAAGTGAATCAAGAAAATTTTGTTCAATAAAAGTGAACCAAAAAAAAAATTTCACTCGGTTTTTTCAGTGTAAAATACACTAAAATGAATTTTTTTTTTGGGTTCACTTTTATTGAACAAATTTTTTTTGGTTCACTTCAATTGGACGAAAAAAAATTGATTCACTTTTCATTGAAAGTTTTTTTTAGGTTTCGTGTTTAAACATTTTTCGAGAAGTAGTTTTTATTCTACCCCATTCATTTTAGTAGTATATACGATTTTTCGAAAATTGACATCGACCGGAAATTGACTACCTATCCTCGTAGCCAACAGTAATCGCGATATTGTTGCTGCAAAATGCATTATGCTCAAAGGTATGAATCAATTGAAAATAGAGTCTATTCGTTATTCAATGTTTTTGCTTCTAATTACACAGGACTTTGCCGGATGTTTGGCGTACTAGTACCTGATTCGTTGTGAAGACCACCAAACAATATCAACTGACAAGCAGCAGCATTGAATCCATAAATTATTAGATGAAACAATGAGAACAGTACAACGATAGTACGGAGGGAAGGAGTATACAGTGTATACACTATATGATAACAAAATAATTTTATTTTATTTTACAAATATAAATGATTGTAGCCCAAGAAATCAAAGCTTTTTTTATTAGTTAAGCAACGAATAAATTGAAACATTTCAAAAATACGACAAAAATGTATTTCAACATCTAAGTATTAAAATAAAATTGTACTTAATATTGGTGGTTAATAACAAGAGTTTGACATTGACAGCTGAGAAAATTTTGCGTGCAGTAACATTCCACATCGTAAGTAGAATTGAATATAATATCGTTAGTTATTTCGTTTTAATTTGCGAATCGCATATTGCGGTATACCCGAGGCATACTTACTTAAAAATTACTATTCCATTACTCTACCATTCCTGATCCATTCATTCGATTCATTTTCCATTCTGTTCCATTACGCATTGATTAATTTCCATTTTTTCCATTCTTTTCTTCTGATCAACTCTTAGGTATACCATTATAATGTTCGAACCACAAGAAATTCGATCTGAACACAAAGATGTTATTCATGATGTTTCGTATGACTATTATGGACAGCGTATAGCAACATGTTCAAGCGATCAAACTGTCAAGGTATTATCTATCATAATATTGTGTTCTTTTTGTAAAACTCTATGTATTTGAAATATAGATTTGGGATCATAATGAAAAAGGTGTTTGGATAGTGTCATCGAGCTGGAAAGCGCATTCAGGTTCAGTGTGGCGTTTATCGTGGGCCCATCCTGAATTTGGAACAGTATTGGCCACATGTTCGTTTGATCGGACAGTTTCTGTATGGGTAAAACTTAAGATTTAATCAGTTATTATTATTAACATCAGTTCCATTAGTTAAGAAGTGCTATCGATTCTTTCGATTACTTTTCCATTATTTCCATTAAATCAATTTACAGTCAAGTAGGATTTGAAAATCAATCTTATATTAAGAACAATTTTCAAATGAAATAAAATCGCGATAGCAAACAGATTGTTAAAAAATTGAGTTTTTGTGAGCAGAGTAATAAAAAAATCGCCGCTGAACACAGAATTCTATTCACAGATCTTAGTATCATAAAATCACCACCAAATCTTAATTTAAAGCAATCTGTTTGTGATATATTTCCTTTTTTTTTTAATTACACGCTGACTAATATCCATTGTTCCCTTTTTTCTGATTCAACCCAGGAAGAAACAATTGGTGAGAAACCAACACCAACGATGACTCCAGTTAAAAGATGGGTACGTGGCACTTTTCCAAATGCTTTTCTATTCTTTTCATTATTTTTCCAATATGTGCATTGTGCATATAATAATATTATCAAAACCTATTAGAAAGTAGGGTTTATTAATGAAAATTATTAATTGAGAACAATTTGAAAAATAATTGAAGTCGCGATAGCATGCTTTCAAGCAGTTTGCTGGTATCACTTAAACAGATGAAGTTAGAGAGATATAAAAACCTACCATGTTGACAGTTTTTCACATTACGGCATTTTTCCACATTAAATTAATTATCCAGTTCACAAATTGAAGTGGTAAAAAATGTACAACTGTCTGGTCTTACAAATATATATATATATACCATATTGACAAAAATTGACAGTGACAAACAAAACACAAGTCAAAAAAAATTGCCAATGATGAACGAAAAACAAGTAAAGTAGTTTGTCGAAGTGATTTTTTTTTTCATGTATTCATAATCTCATTTTAATTTTTTTTCATTATATATTCAATAATTTCCTACCCTAGGTTCGTCGCACAAGTTTAGTTGATTCTAGAACAAGTGTTACTGATTGTAAATTTGGGCCCAAATCTCAAGGTCTTATACTGGCAACCTGTTCTGCAGATGGAATTATTCGAATCTATGAAGCACCAGATATCATGAATCTTTCGCAATGGACCTTAGCTTACGATGTTGCATGCAAAATGCCACTAAGTTGTTTAACATGGAATTATTCTATGTTCCGCATACAAGCTCCGATGATAGCGGTAAAAAACTTTTTTATCCTTAATTCCATTTATTGGCCCTATTATTTTTTATTACACGTAAAGATTATTTTTTAATTATATGATCATCATCATTTCACTAGGCTGGTAGCGATGAGATTCAAACTATTGGCGGAAACAATTCACGAGTCTTTCTGTTCGAGTACAGCGTGGTTGGAAACGGAAAATGGACCAAAACTGAGTCATTAAATGTTTATGATCCTGTGCACGATATTGCTTTTTCTCCCAATGTTGGACGATCTTACCATATTTTGGCCATTGCATCTAAAGATCTTCATATTTATAGTATCTCACCATCGACGTAAGTATTTCATCATATTTACTCATACATGTGCGAATTCCGAACTTCGAAGTAAAATAAAACAAACACCAAAAAAGGTGTTATGGCTGTCTTTTGAAAATAAATGGGACTACCTATTAGGATGCTTCGTTTTTTGAAAATGATTATGTACACCCCCATAACCTGAGGTCATAGGTGATGACGATGGTTCCTGGGGTTCGGATTACCCCCTCTAAAATAATTTTAGGTACCCTCAACAATTTTGGAAATTAGGACCTTTTTTTTGCTCTTCACTTTTTTTGGCCGAGAAAAGTCTTTCGATTTGCTAGGATTTTTCGCCAAAAAAGTGAAGAGCAAAAAAAACGATTTTATCCACAGCAATGAAATCCCTACTACCGTGCTAGATGGTGTCGACACGAGTGGACGGATTTTTAAATTTATTTGAACGACGTCATGTTAGTATACTTGTCCATTACAACGTACATGTAACAGAAGAAACACACAGTCCATGTCCTCGCTAGTGGACATAAACGAATTGAACCGTCAATGTGAACTAGATCAAGTATAGAACTTTACATAGGATCATATACGATGAATATGGATTACACAGTCTGTTTCAAAATACCGTCACCAATGTCGACACCATTTGACATCAAAATTTTGACAGTAAAAATATGTGTTATTGTTGTTGTCGTTTCATTGCTGTGATTTTATCCTCATTTCCGACAAATTGTTGACTTCGTCAGGGACCCCCCCATGGATTTTTTCAGAGACCCCTTACGGAATTTTGCCATCACCCCCTCTATTTAACCCTAAAACCGTCCATCGGGCACTCCACGCTCTGCTCGCACTCCATTTAAAGCAATGTATTGGGTTTCGAACACGCAGATGTGCTGCCACCTGGTATCTCAAAGTTAAGCTGCTATAAAGCACATGCTTCTTGCAAATAAAGAAGAAGAGGAAAGCAATGTCTTTACATAGGGTTGAACTTATAAATGTCAGAGAGCAGCACAACTGCAGTATTCAAAGTGCGATTGCCCTTCGGGGCACTCAGTGCCCGAGCAAAATTTCAAACTAAAATTAAACCATTTTTTTCATAAAACATCACCAAACCCCGATTTTTTTCGTGTTGTCGGCCTCTGTTCCTACTCAGAAATATAAAATATACATCTATTCACGCCATGGTTTTAGAAAAAATGGCCGGCAAAAAAAGATGGTCATTTCGTCTTTGGGGCACTCAGTGCCCGACGTATATTTTCATATATTTTGTATGGGAAAATTGCTGAATTGTAAAAAAATGTTTGTGCACGAATGAATCGATTGTTCTCATATACAAACATATATACACTTGTTACGTTGTTCGGTGTTCCGTGTGACATTCAAATAAGAAAAATAATTCATTATAAACAATTGTGTTTTGCATTGAATTGCTTCGATTTACTTTTACATATACACAACAAACATGTCTCGTGTTCAATTCATTTTTTTATTCATTTATACAATATGTGAATTCCCATACTCAGATAAATTTAACAGAGAAAACTTAAAGGCAAACAGTGTAAAATGCCATTTTGAAAATGAAACTGGTCAAATTCATAGGCACTGCTGATCTGCTGCGTACATTCATGTCTTTAGTTTACGAAATTACACAATATTTCTCAAAATATCGAGAAAATTCAAAATAAAAAATTGAAAAATTTCCATTTTTTCATACAAAATACACTAACGGGCACTGAGTGCCCCAAAGACGAAGTGATACAATTAAGTAAAAATTTGTTCATCCAATATTAATTTATTTTGTCAGCACAGTATATAAAACGTAGCTGCCGACCCGATGCGCACATTCATGTCTTTAGTTTAGAATTAGACAAAAGATTTCTCGAAATATCGAAAAAATTTCAAAAAAAAATTCAATTTTTTTAATTTTTTCATACAAAATACACTACGGGCACTGAGTGCCCCCGAAGACGGGATTAAGGTGGATTGCAGAAGGACGGTTTTAGGGTTAAAAAAAAAAATTTACGTCATCATCTATGACCTGAGGTTATTATTAAAGTTATTAAGTTTGGGTATACTTTCCATATAGAAATTCACGTTTTCGGCCATTTGTGATCATTTTTGTCATTTTTGTATGGAAAGTATACCACAACTTAATTTCATCGCCATGACGATACATGATTTGTCGATATGTCGATGACGATACATGATTTTTTTTTGGAAAAAAACATTATAGGTGTTCTCCGGATAGGTAGTCAATTTCCGGTCGATGTCAATTTTCGAAAAATCGTATATACTACTAAAATGTACTAATTATGTACAATTATGTACAACAATTTTTATGATTATGTACCAACAAAAATTTTTCAGAATTTGGATTTTTAAAAATTGAAAATATCAAAACCCGGAAAATGTTTACCCGAATTTGTACAACACCAAAGTTATACGTCGTTAAAATGTACAAAATATGTACAATTCAAATCACCCATCAGATTTGAAAAATTTTCATCGGGTCACTATCTGGAGCCAAAAGTTCAAAAATCAAAAAAGTTCGATTTACGGATTTTTTTTTTTTTAATTTCGTACACCTCCAGTGTATACGTCGTTAAAATGTACAAAATATGTACAATTCAAATCAACCATCAGATTTGAGAAATTATCATCGTGTACCCAAATTTCACCCAGTCCAATTTTTATAGCAGTTTTTGAATTCGCCGCGAATGGGCAACTTTTTAATCATCCATATTATCATAACAACGTATATTGTATAAAAATGTACAAAATATGTACAATTCAAATCTGTAT
>NW_022203568.1:0-2393 GCF_009176525.2 Contarinia nasturtii | reverse complement strand
AACTGTTCCATTCTTGCGAATCCCTTTTGGCAAACCTCACATCGATGTGGCTTTTCGCCGGTGTGAGACCGCATGTGGCGTTTGATTAACCAATTGTAATCACTGCAATAATCACAAAGTTGGCACTTGAATCGCTTCTTCATCTTCAACTGGTTTGGCGAAATATTTGATCCGTGCCTCAAGGTTGATGAGTTTTCGCTTTTTATATCCACATCCCGATCTAAATCGTTCAATTCCATTTCATCAAAAGAGCTTGATTTCATGTCCGAGTTGCTTCCATCATCGTGAATCTGATCATCATCGTACCATTTTGATGTTTCGCCCTCATTGGTGTACTGAAGCGCAGAAATGATGTCCGTCGATGCCAGTTTAATTTGATTTCTTTCTCGATCTTCTTCGTCGTTCGAGTCGAAAATTTCAACAGGATCCGTCAAGTAATAACTGTTATTTAGAATTGAACTCGGCATCTGGGGTCCATTAGAGCTTGATGCATCGTCAATTTGCTCTTCAAACATTGAATCAATCTCGAATTGGTTGTACGTAGTCTTAATCCTAAAAAAAGAAATGAATTAATGAAGATACCACTGATTGCTCGGAAATGTTCTGAGAAATCATTTCTCACCGATCAAATGATGTCCGCAAAAAATACTGCTTGAACTCAGCGTTGAACGATAAACCATTGCGTTTGAGTTCTTTTTTAATATTTCCCAATGAAATCGTCGCCTGGGAATCGAAGACAGTCAGCATTTTCTGCATTTCGTTTTTCCAGCCCATTGTTGAGGCAACCATCTAGGATTTAAAAAAATGGACAGAATACGGTGAGCTATGGAGAAGGTAACTAAAAAGGTCTACAGTGTCGAATTTGCAAAAAAAAATCGGTCTGACTCTTTAGACCCATGGTCAGAAGCAATGATATCTATAGGTGGAGACTTCTTTGAAAATCAGTTGTTAATTCTTCCAATTTTTTTATACAACACTTACTCTTACCTTTTACTTCGATGTACAAGCAAGTCAGTATCAGTTATGAATTTTATTCGGAATAATTTGATTTTCGAGAAAAAGCACGCTTTGGTGCTTTGAAAAATTTCAGTTTTCAATTGTCCTTTGAAGTTCTTTGTCTGCGATTTGTACGTACGTAGCACAAAAAATAAATGTAGAATGTTTTGTGTGAAAGGCAAAGTGGTATGATTATGATGACGCTAGTTTGATGCAATGACATGAGTTGTCAACATTAGTTTTGCGCCACATTTAAACTGCCATGCGACGAATTCGATTCGCCGCCTTGAATACATGTGACCTAGATTTAATATATTCAAATTTCGAGAGAATAAGGGAATATTTAAAACAAAATAAATGCAATTTTGATGAATTTTCTATTTATTTGAAATAAAAAGAATTTCTGATACAGGAAACTTTAAATATGAATGATTTGTTTTTAGTGAATTAAATGAGGTGTTGAAATAATTTGTATGGATTTCAAATAGATGGAAACTTGGGGACTATATAAATTCGGTAGTTAAGAAAAATCCATATTGTACGCTCTGAATTCAATGAGAATGTAACTGGTTTGGTACCGTTATTTGAAAGTGATATTCATAGATAAGCTGTACCGAACATGTCTACGGATATGTTGGAGGTGGTGGAAGCAAATAGTGAGTTCTTTTTGCGGATGGATTGATTCAGATGTGGATGTTCTCCAAATGTCTTTTCAGATTACTTTTATTCGTAAAACGTTTCATACAAATCTCACATCTATACGGTTTTTCACCGTTGTGCTTTCGCATATGCTCTTTCAATGAAAATTTACCCACAGTGAAAAACTTCTTACAAATATGACATTCATATCGACGTGTTTTGCACACTTTTTCATGGGTTTTTTGGTCGACCTTCTGGGAAAATCCAGTGAAACAGCCTCGGCAATGGAACGGAATTTCATTTTTGTGTGTAACTTTGTGCTTTTTCATGTAATTTGCTTGGATGAATCCTTTTTGGCAAATATCACATTGATATGGTTTCTCGCCAGTGTGAGTTAGCATGTGTCTATTCAAGGCATGCTTGTAATTGCTGGCATATTCGCAAAGTTGGCACTTGAAACGTTTCTTCATCTTGTTCTGATTTGACGAAAGTGATTGTCGTGTTGTATTATTCTTCAGTACATGGGCAATTGATCCCATTTTCTCACTGTAATATTCACCGGGTCCTTCCTTTGCAACGAGGTTTCCGTTTTTGGTTTTAATGTTGGCACCATTTTTTGATGTGACCGTGGATGTGCGTTTCTTCTGTGAGTTTACCCTTTGATTCATTTCAACCGCAATCATTGGAATGTCATTATTCGCTTCCATTTCAGCTTCTATATTTTTATCGATTCTGCTTCCACCACTGCATTGGCCATC